>NW_012267225.1:489614-687718 GCF_000151885.1 Dipodomys ordii | reverse complement strand
TCAGCACCACATAAGCAAAAAGAAAAAAGCCAGAAGTGGTGCTGTGGCTCAAGTGGTAGAGCGCTAGCCTTGAGCTGAAGAGCTGAGGGACAGCAGCCAGGCCCAGAGTTCAGGCCCCACGACCGGTTCCCCTCCCCACAAAAAAAAAAGGCAGAGAGCATGCCTGGACATGTTGTGAGAGAACCCAGTAAACTTAAATTTTAGTTGTTGTGTCTATTGTCTGGAGGACATCTCAAAGGCCCAAGTGGGAAAAAGTTATGAAGAACCCACCTCGAATTGTTATTCAAGCTATAGATTCTGAATCTGATGAACTAAAATGAATTCACAACACCTTCCACTCATAGTTCTCAAACAATGATCATTTCAAAACTTGGGCTAGGAACAGTTCTTTACAAAATTTTATTATTATAAGGATTTGCAACATCAGTTGGTACTAGTTAATATAAATCTTCTTGGATCCCCTGTCTGCATTTCCTAAAATTTCTGGGCTATCTTCAGGTATTTTGAATAAGGAGATTCAAATCTTCCTTCAGAAATTGCATAGCTTTAATTCAAGGCTCAATAGATGTTCAGGGATGAATTGCAATACAGGCAAAAAGTTAAAAAAGACACTTACACAAATATAAGGCATCATGGATGCAGGCAACAGTACAACCAAGAGAAAATGGCACCTAACGATATTTTGGAAGTTTTCATTATGAGACTTTCATAATTGCATAATATAAAAATTTAAAAACCAAGAAGAGATAGCTGCTTAGTGCCATTTAGCAGCAGTAAAAAGTTGGATGTATGAAAAGCCAAGGCAGATTTTATAACGATTTTAAAAGGGTTTCAAGAAATGAAGAATATAAGGTCTGAGATACACATCTTAATGAAAATAGGTTGTAAAAATTATTTCTGTAGAGACAACACTAACAAAAAGTTAGCTAGCATTGAGGAAATTAGAATGGAGAATGGAGAAAAGGTGGAAAATATGAAAAAGATCCAAAATGACAGTTTTAAGTGACAATCCAGAAGGAAAGAGGGTAAAACCAACCAACCAACAAAAACAGAGCTGGTAGAGCAATCGTTGATGTAATAATGGCTGAAAAATTGCAGAGCAAATGAATGACACCATCTTCAAAAGACGTCAAGTAATACCACAAAGCTCTTAATGCGTTCCCTCAGGTACTCCTAGTTTTTTTTTTTTTTTTTTTAAATCTGTCTCTGGGCCTGGCCCTTTGCTCATCTCAGCCACCGGCATGAGACACAGCAATGCTCCATGGAGATGGTTAGTTACCTGCTGGAAACAACTACCTCCATTGTTGGCGGGTACTGCTCAGCCAGATTGCTCCTCCTGCTACTTTCAACTGGAAGGAAGCACTCTAGCATAGGTAGGCTGAGATGGGACCTTTGGAGCTCTTGACAAAGGAACTGAGTGACGTTCCGAGTTAAGCAAGGTAGACTTGCCTAGAGTTTGATGCGTTCATCTTTTCCTTCCCGTGGATGGCTCTGAGACACAGTTTTCCTCATGGTTGTCTGAAGATGTCCTTAGTGGTTAAGAAGACAGACCTGTAGAGCTACTGTCATAAGGCACTGTCTTTGTAAATGAGCCACAAGCGTGGAGATGTGTCACCTATCCAGGTCTTACTCCTTTTGTTTCCACCATACTCTATCCTGGACATTGTCACCAAATAAAGCCAAGCTCATCAACGGGAAACTCCAGACATGGACAACTAAGAAACTAATCTTAAAAGCAACCAGAGAGAAAGGATGGAGTAATTTTACAGAAATGACAATTCCCATATCAAATAGATTTTCAAAGAAATAGACCAAGGAAAGCAATTTAATATTTAATGTCCTGAGAACAAATGACAGAAAACCTCAAAGACAAAAGAAAAAGGAAAAACTGGAGCTCCTCCTTAAAATAGTTTTTAAAAATTGATATGCATTTATGAGTGTTTTTCTGTGTTATTTCAGGTACACAACTCATAGGGGCTTTAACCAAGTTCATTTCCTGCCTTTTCAAGCATTAGGTGAGTTTTATCTGTTATGAGTTTCAGTCCTTTCCACCCCTCAGTGTCCGCTCTTTCGTCTCTCCACTCATTGATCCCTTCCTAGATGACCCACATTTACATTCTTGTCCATTGCCATTACTTATTGACATTGTTTTAGGTGTCACTCAAAAAATGAGTGAGAACATGTAATATATGGCTTTTTGACTTTGGCTTATGTTGCTCAACATGATGATCCATACATCTTCCTGTAAATGAAATGATGCATTGTATTTTCTCTTGTGGACAAGTGTGAAATATATGTTATATGTATTATATTATGTACTAATTATATATTAATACAGCATATAACATATACACATAATATAATACACATGTACTATATAGCATATTATATATCATATGCACATTATTTATTATATGTCCCATATAACATATATAATATATACTATATATTATGTAATGATATATATAAGTATAATTATGTTACATGGTGTATTATATAGTATGTATATGATTGCAATTGTATATAATATATTGTAATTATAAAGTTTAATTATAATACATTATAATATAATTTATATTATAAATAACATAATTATAATCAATGTAACATATAATTATACTACAATATAATTACATGATACAGCAATGTAAGTTATATTAAGTAATTTATAGTATAATATTAAAATATATTATAATTCTAAATATATAATATAATATATAATAATTATAATACAGTATATAATCCACAATATAAAATATATAGCATATATTATATAATGTTTATTATATATATGATATGTTATATCTATCTAATATTATATATTATATAAAGTATATGAATACTCTATTATTTTTATATACTATATAATATAGATATACTATATAAGCTGTATGATAGCATGTCTATATTATATAGTATATAATAGAGTATAATATATACTCTACAGTATAATATATATTATACAATATATAATATATATACTCTATCTATATATTATATATATAATATATTTTAATTATCCAATTATGAGTTGTTGGATACTTTGATTGATTATGCAGTTTTACTCTTGTGAATGGAGCTTCAATAAATATGAATATGTAAGTGTGTTTCTTATGTATTATTTATTTTTCTTAAGATACATAAGCAATGATGTCAGGGTGATAAAGGTGGAGTTACTTTTTAACTTTTTGTGGAGCTTCCATACTGACTTCCATAGGAGTTGTACTAGTTAACAATCCCACAAGTAACATGTACAGAAATTGCACTTTAATTAATTAATTTTTCTGACAAAAGTTAAACAGTCCAGAAATTTGGGTAAATTAAGACTATAGAGTAGACAAATTGGGAAAACAGATGAATCCATATAAATATTGACTTTATTAAAATAAGAATACTAGTAGCCTGGAGAATACAATCCCAAGAAAACACCAAAATACACAATCACTATATTACAAGCACAAGAAACTTTAGAAGCTCAAGTTCATATAGGTATTGAAAGTTTGGGAAGTTAAAGATAGTGAGCTAATTTATACTTGGACCGTAGAACACAGATCAAGACGACTACAACTTTATTTTCTGTCATCTGAGAGCACGAAAGCAATGAAATAATTTCTTTGAAATGATGAAAGCAGTGAAAAACTGTGAACCAAGAATCACTCATCGAGAAAAAGAAAACATTCTTGGGATGTAAAAACATTTTTAGGTAAACAAAAGCTGAGAAACCTTGACCCCTACAGTGTGTAAGAAATATGAAAAGAAATTCTTAAAGACAAAGAAACATGTCCTATGAAAACACGGATCCAAGAAATACTACTCGTGTACATAAAAGATCTACTTTCTCTCATCTGGAAATACCTTTAAAATGATTGCTTGAAGCAAGGTGCATAAATATGAGATTTACCACAGTTACAGGGAAATATAGCCATAGCATAACAATGTGAAAAGAAAGAAATATTCTCTTTGAGGTGATATGGATTTTTTAAAATATACATTGCAAACCACAAAAACCACTCAAAAATTTTTCAAGAGTTAGTCAGCCAGGCACTGGTGGCTCATGCCTGTAATCCCAGCTTCTCAGGATCCTGAAATCTGAGGATCGTAGTTCAAAGCCAGCCCGGGCAGGAAAGTTTGTGTGACTCTTATGTCCAATTAACCACCAGAAAACTGGAAGTGGCGCTGTGGCTCAAGTGGTAGAGTGCTTGCCCTGAAGAGCTCAGGGACAGCGCCCAGGTCCAGAGTTCAAGACCAACGACTGACAGAAGAAAAAAAAAGTTACAATCTATCATCTGATAGGTAGAAAAGTTGGTATCTTGGTCCTGCAGGAACAAATTACTAAATTAAGTCTGTTATATTCTAAATTGTAATGCCCAATGATTTACATCCATTCTTTTAAGCAAAATGCACTTGCCTTGCCTTCATTTCCTTACCCATTTCTGTGTTAATTGAAGCCCCCAAATCTTAGTTCAAGAAGTTCAATGTCATCGTCTACATGTCTAGGTCAGCTATGGAACCATGCTGGGCCATCACTTTTGGAAGAATAAAACCCTACCTCTGGACCTGTGAATCTAGAAAATGAGTTGTCTGTCTCTAAAATATAATACTTGTCCAGACAGAGGATCATAGTTGTAGACATTCCCATTATTTTTAAAGTAGAGAGTACACACGTGAGCGCGTGCGCGCGCGCGCGCACGCGCGCACACACACACACACAAATACTCACACCTAAGAATGTCTGCAATTCTACTCATCAAAGATTTCAAGGCTTGAGAATGATTTTCCATAGACCAAGTCTCTGTCCTCTGGGACCTTGGCTCTCTTCTCAGAGTTAGCACCCCTTTTCTTTTGAATGGTGCCATGTATTTGGTACATATTCATTTTGTCAGCCTATTTTCTGTCTGTAGAATATTGGGACTATGACAACTTTTTTGTTTGTTTGTATTTCTCTCTGCCATTCTCAGTCTAAGTTGGCAGGATGTTAGCCAAAATGCACGTTTTAAAAACCTGTGTGCAACAAGGGCTCATGCTGTTAGAAAAGTAGCTCCTCTGCAAAGATTTCCTGGATAACACAGTCTGATTTTTGGTATTTCTGAGCTTGGCTGCAGGAGACAATGTTTGGAATAATGTGTGGTAAAACATTTTTGACCTTGGTCTTTGTAAGGCACCCCGAAAAGAGCCACATTCTTGGTTTTCCCTTCAGAGCATACATTTTTGACAGTAACTCTTGTAACTGAAGACTTCTTTTTTCTTTTGTTGCCTGTTGTGGGCCTTGAAGTCTGGGCCTGGGCACTGTCCCTGTGCTCTTCAGCTCAAGGCAAGTGCTCTACCACTTCAGCCACAGCGCCATTTCCAGTTTTCTGGTGTTTTATTGGAGATAAGAGTCTCAAGGACTTTCCTGCCCAGGTTGGCTTTGAACGGTGATATTCAGGGCTCAGCATTCTGAGTAACTAGGATTACAGACACGAGCCACTGGTGCCCAGCAAACTGAAGATTTAAAATTAATCTTTAAGGCTGACAGTCTCCTAAATCTTCAAGTCCTATATATTTTTTTCTTTGCTTAAAGTTTCTCTCCTCAACTGATCAGTACTTTTCAGTATTCAATGTAACATATTCTTGGGGTTTGGGGACTAAGATACCAACTTCTGGAGGCTGCCATTACTCAGCCTATAATAGCAGATAAAATAAAGTTCTAAAAGTACATGATTTGAAAAAAAAAGTAGGTTAAGAGAAAAGGTCAAAAGCTATGTACATATGACCATATAAGATGATACGTGAAATGAACCCCAAGATAGGGACACAACTTGTTTTTTCTCTTTTGCTATTGTTTTTAATGTATATAAAATGTACTATTGATTTTTTTTTGTTTCTCTTGTATGTTCTTCCCCCACGGTATAACCCCTGTTTTTACTATATTTAATGTCGGTGCCCTGTATCTTGTATATTCATTTTTCTAATTTGGGGAGGGGAAGGGAAATAACAAAGTGCTGAAATGAGGATACAGGATGACCCATTGTAACAATGAGATGTACAAGACACTATGTTAATGAACTTTACAACTTGGGTGGGGAGGGGGGAGTTGGGGAGGTGGGGAAGGAAAAACAAAGGAAGATGTAACAATCCTCGGTAGGAAATGTACTCATTACCTTACTCATGTAACTGTAACTCCTCTATACACTATTTTTACAATAAAAAAACATAAAATAAAAAATAAAATATAATTATAAATACTAGAAAATAGAAAACCAGATTGTAACTCAAACACATCTATATGTATATTAGTATAAAATGGCTTAGAGTTATCTAACAAAGGGAAAACAATATAACATTGGGGAAAATCAATTATCTACCAACTAGTAGAAAAAATATTAAATAAAAGAAACAATAAATAGAAGTAACAATAAACTGGAAGTTAACATAAAAACCAAGCTATCCTAGTATACCTTCCTTCCTTCCTTCTTTCCTACCTTCCTTCCTTCCTTCCTTCTCCCTGCTCTTCTCCATCCTTCCCTATCTCTCTACTTCCTTCTCTATCCTAATTTCTTTTTTTCCTTTCTACTACGGTATATATAATACATACACACACACACACACACACATTGTATGTGTGTGTGTAAGTGTTGACTATAATTCATCAACTGTTAGAATTCATTTAATTCATTGGCTATTCTCCACACAAACTTCTACAAGGGACTCAGTCTTCCTTCACATAAAACTCTCTGAGTCTGAACTGGGATTGTCAAGTTTTAAAAGAATCCAAATCTGTTTGCATCATTAACAAGTACTTCCTTCATTGAGATAATTCCTTATGGTGGCTCATCTCTAAAAGGCTCTTTCCTAGTCTGCTTTGTTTTACTTAGTTTAATAAAATACCTGAAATATCAATTTATAGAGAGCTATATAATGGCTCATTACATATATATATATATATATATATATATACACTAGATTATAATGGCTAACTTATGAATCAATATATAAAGATTTGGTTCATTTTAGAGGTTTTAGTCCATGACCAGTTAGGCCTATTGCTTTTAGACTGAAGGTTTAGATTGACATGGATACATGGGTAAATCTCAATATAGTAAGGAAAAGTAGCAATGTTCAGTCTCCTTTGAGCAGCTTCCTTTAAGTCATCTCTCGCAGTGGTCCCTGCACCACTTTTGATGGCAGGATTTGGTGGTAAGCATTGTGCAAACACTTATTGTGGGAAAGAAGCTAAACTGCATCAGGAATTTATACATGCATCAGATGCACACCTAGCTGATAGCTCTCAAGTATATGAAAAGTGAGTGAGAGGGAGAGGATTCTCAGTTATGAAAATGAACAGCAGATGGGTAAATTTATGTATATTCAAGGCAGCAAATAAATGAAAGTATACTAGTATTTTATTTACATAACCCCCAATTGTTGTGATTAATCAAAGTGGACCATACAGGAAGACACTAGTAAACTATTGAAAAGCTTGGTTCTAAAACATCTACTTTAGTTTATATTAGCCTTGCTTTTGTAATCCTAAGAGAAGCAGTCACCTGCCTCAGTTTCCTTGTTCACAGACTGGGCTAAAAATGGCTCAAGGATTAATGTAGAAGATTGATTATATTACAGGATATATCGTAAAGTCATTTGGAAATGATAGAGCAGAGAGTCTAGAATAAAATAAATTTTTTTGGGTCTAATTGTCATTTTATCCACCTTAGAAAACTGCTAGCAAAGCAATGATTGGGTCTCCCCTGTTCTTGATTATGTATTTGATAAGCATGAAGATTCAAAAATTGCACTGTCTTCAACATTTCTGAGCACCTCATGCAAGATAGAGCATCAGACAAAAGGGCTAAAGTAGAGAGGTAAGCATAAACCGTCATGATGGTAGCCCAACTTTGAGTCAAGCTCATCTTCATTTTTGCTAAGGTGTTAATCTACAGCGTGGGGACATGCCTGGGGTTCTTCTTTTGTTGGTGGAAACCAGCGGGGTTCTCTGAAAATGATTTATATACAAATTGTGGCTCTTCTGAAAGTAGGGCAGCTGCTATCTCAGACTTCATCTGCTTCGTATTTTAGACCTGGTCTTGATGTTCGCGTTCTCATATTAAAGATTGGTTTGGGGCCTTCCGAATGTCAATGTATGCGGACGGGTGGCCTGAGGTCTTAGTCAACAAAGTTTATACTAAAAATGATGATGATTTTTGTGACTAGATACGTTGAAATTGAAAACAGCAGGAAGGTCTAAACAAGATATATTTACTTTTTTTTTTCTCTTGAGATGGAGACGTTTTGAAATGCAAATGAAAAGATTAAAGAAATATTACAAGAACACTTTTTCTTGAGCCTTGCACTAGTAACTCTTTGTATGATGCATCTGACATATATCTATATAAGTATACATATAAATATATGCATATGTGTATGTACATATAAATATACATAGATGTATAAATATATGCATAAATGCATATGTATGTACATATAAATATAACATTAAGCACTGTGTGAACTATATACACTCTAAAGAAAATAGTTTCTTCTGGTAGGAATTTCAGTTCTTTAAATGTTTCAGGTGAAATTGAAAAGTCTTCTTTTTAAACTTTGTATTGTTCTAAAAGTGATTGATGTAGGGTGGGGCTATAGTTACATAAGTCAGGTAAAGAGTACTTTTCTTTTTGGACCATGTCACCTCTTCTTTCTCTCTCTCCTAGTATTTCCCTGCCGTGAAAAATCTTTTAAAAGTTTTCTTTCAGTAGTTGTACAAAGGAATTGCCATCTAACAAGGCTCTTTATGAATACAAGGTGTCTTCATCCATGTCACCCCTCCCAACATTCTCACCCATCTCTCTCCTAACCACCCGCCCCTCACTTTCCTTCATTTTGTAGGATATAGATTGGGATCTTGACTACATTCTCCTCATCCTCTCCTCTTCATTTGTTCACCCCTTTCCCCTTGACCCTCCCCTTCCTCTTGTAATACCCTCTACCTAGTGTTTCATTTTTTTTGTTTAACATATGAAATTGAACAAATATTTCATTGATCATTAGTAAGTTGTGTTTTCTCTATTGAGCTTGAATATTGTTTTTATTAATTTTATGAGGGTATTGTTGAGCAACTGATAAAACTTCCAGAATCTGGAAGTTATTACATGTAAAATAGCCTCTTCCTTCCTGAGATAGCAAATATGCACCAATCCCTTCCCTGCTACAAAATAGACCATGTCTTTGGGTTTTCATTGCTTTTTTTCTTTAATTTTAAATAATTCTTTAACATATGGGTAACACAAGATTCTTTAATGATATACAAATATATTTTGCCACTGTGTCTCTAGTTCCATAAGGCAATTCTGGCATACTTGAAAATAACTAAAATTGTATACAAGAAAGGGTGATTTCTGATTTTTTTCCAATTTAACATTTCAAAGGACCAGCATGACTTCTGCCCATAGTATGCACTTTTATTATATTAATCTAAGCAAATAATAACTAAAGTGGGAATGGCACCAAGATGTTTGTGAGATGTAAGTTCCTTTCAGTTTGCTTTAACCATTGAACTGTGAGGTCAGCTAGCGGGTAATGTCAGGAAATTCCTAGCTAATGCCTGCACACCACACCTTCATTTAATGCAGTTTTGAAGCTATTTTGTCAACATTGACTGAGAATGAATTATATCGCTTTTAAAACCAGTAGACTCCCACATTTACTTTCCTCATTTGTTATGACACTACCATGAATAATTTTATTTTGATTTTTCTATTATAGTATTGTCTCTCATTCCGATTTCAGTTCACAGAAATTTGCAAGTAAGTTGTTCATTTGAAAGGTAATTTTTTTTTCATGACAGGATTTAGTGTAAGTTGAGAGAGAAGAACTTGGTTATCTCTTCTTTAGAGGTTGAAATCAGTCATCATTATAATTTTTCCTGTCACTGGCAACATTCCTTCTTGACTATGTTTACGTACAGGTTTGTTTACCCTTAGAGCTGAATTTGCAAATGCTTTCTGCATCTCAAATTAATGTACAGATCCATTGCTAGGGTGAGTTTGACTTTTAAGCTAATTTCTTCCACTTTTTTTGCCTTCTCTAGTTTAACTGCAGTTCTTCTTCTTCTTCTTTTGCTTTCCTAATATTAGAAGTAAAAAGTTTCAAATGTCAGATGTCCAAACTTACAGTCTCAATAGAAGCTTTTTTTCACGCATGGTGCTATAAAGTAAGATTCTAGCTTGCAAATTACCTTAATTTATTGTTATTATTGTTGTTGCTGTTATTATTATTCAGTGACACTGAGTTTTTAGCTCACAGTTGCTAACCAAGTACTCTCTACCTCCTGAGCATTACCTCCAGAACAATTTTTGTTTATAGACTGGGTGTCTTGCTTTTCCCCAGGTTGTCTTCAGATCAAACTACTTTTACCTCCACCTCCCAACTAGCTGAGATTACAGGCACATTTCACTGCACCCAGTCAGCTTGATGAATATAAAACCTCGGGGTATTATGCAGGGTTGGACAGGTTCTGAAGTGTAATCCTGTACAATTAAAACCTAATGGCAGACCTGGCAGGAATTATACATGTGTAGGTGGTGCTGTGAGAAAGTAGGAGGGGAGATGGATGGAGTTGGGAAGAGGCCTAGAGAACAGTGTTGGAAATCAAATAAATGATAAAGCATCTTTGTCAATTAATTCTGCCCACTAGTGAAACTGAATTAGTGATTTTTATTCCTCTGCTAGTGGAGAAAAAAAGTCATGTCCAAAGCTATACTAACAATGCCACAAGTCAGCATGTCTTTCCTCTCATGGTTGACAGTTGTGACACTATGACTATACATGCACACACACTCATTGTACATCTGTAGATTCTTGTTGCAGTATGTAAATGCAGGAGAAGATGTACTACCTAATTATTTCAATATTAAATGAATGTGATAGCATATGCTAAATGGACTAGTGAAATAGCCCTTTGGGATGGATGTTTAGTCTTCATCTTTTTTCTACTTACATATTTCCTGGAATCAAAGTGGTAAATCAGAACTAGAATGGCTCAACATTTCCAAACTCATTTTTTACAGAAAAGAAACCTATTATCCAGTAGAAATCAGTTGTAATTTGTTGTAAAAGGTCGCATGGAGGAAACATATTTGCATGGCATTTTTTTTTAACAGCCAAAAGAAACTCATGCACGGCTAAAAGTTCACAGAAGTATGTCAAATACCTCATCAAATGTCTGTCAGTTTTCACTTGTCTCAGTAAAGGTAATACTTGGGGTCAATAGGTCCCCCATGGATCTCTTGGAATTACCTGAAATTTAAAGTGGGCAAAATACTGTTTCCACACATTTGCCTAAGCCATCGTCTGATTTTTGAGATGTGCTCTTGATGAAATTGGTAAGAGAAGCCAGTGGACATAATGGAAGTTGAATTTGTTCTGGACATACCCCTAGCTTTTACATTGCTCTGTAACTATACACTGGTAAGCGCCAAAACAAATCTGCACAAAACCAGCCATATCAATAAGAGAAACGTAGAGTGTAAAGTTGGTTTGTGGGAGCTTCTAAACAGATAAAGTTCACTCATAGAGATGAAAGAATCTAGAACTGAGAAAGATGGGTGTCAGCAGAACCACCATGAACTTTCATGATGAAAACTCATGCAACTAATTAGTGTTTTGCTTTCTAAGTCATTCCAGAATTACTCCACCCGATTTAGTTTTTCCTCTCTGATAGAATTAATGTTGGGATAAGCCTTTCAATTTATTTTTGGTGGCTCTGGGGTTTTAAACACAGGACATCAAACTTGGTAGGCAATTCCTCTTCCACTTAAGTCAAATCCTTATGCCTTTTTTAAAAAAATTTAATTTTTCTAATAGGGTTTTGTATTTTTGCCCTGGCTTACCTAGACCACAATCGATCCTCCTTACATAAACAGGATGACAGATGTTTGCTACCATATTTGTTGGGATGGGGGCCTGGCTTGTTTTTTTTTTTTTTTTGCCTGTGCTAGCTTTGAACCTCCAGCTTTCAGATCTCTACCTTCTGAGGAGCTGAAATTATGGGCATGAGCCACAAGCCAAACTCTCTCTGTCTCTGTCTGTCTCTGTTTGTATATGTGTGCAAAAAAGTCAGTTTTCTCCCCTGTGAAATGGGGCATCAGTTAAAATAAAGCATTTTGATATCCAGCTCATACTTATCGAGGTACAGTTACTTAACAATGAGCAATACTGAAGCTAAGATTTTAATATTGTTATGCTTTTACCAGAATTGATGGTGGACAAAAGAAGAAAAGGAAATTTTTAGTTAAGGTTAAGTTTCTGAAAATTATTTGGTTAAAATTCTTATGCAGACCATTTTTTTATTCTATTACATAATCTTGTACCTACAATGCAGTAGCTTTTGTTTATAATTATACAACATTTTGTTAGTTTTACAGGTTAATGCAAGCACATTTCGAAGCTGAAATAATTTCTTGTAAATATAAATTATGTTGTGTACAGTCACAAGATAGTATTTGACATTTTACCCTGGTTATAACTTTCCACTATAAATCCTCACACTGCTAGCACTGTAGGGTTAATAAATATGAGGCAAACTAGTAGACATGTTTACAATTGTCAGTATTTTTTAAACTTCTTCATAAACCTCACTTACCTGATAATAGATTTCCCAATAAATAAAGAAAATATTCCTCCATCTTCCTTCCCCTCCTCTTCTCCCTCCCTCCTCTTCTTCCTTTTCCTCCTCCTCCCCTACTTTCTATCCCTCCCCCTCCCCTTTCCCCTCCTCCACCCCCTCCTCTTCCCTGGCTGGTACAGGGGCCTGGACACAAGGCTTCACACTCTTTGCTGGGCTTTTTTCTTTCAGCTCAAGGCTGGTGTTCTACCACTTGACTCACTCCTTTACTTCAGCTTTTCAGTTAATTGAAAAGTCTTTTTTTGCCTGAGGTTGGCTTTTAACTATAATCCTCAGATCTCAGCCTTCTGAGTAGCTAGGATCATTTTCAATATCATTAGAGATATACATCTGGAAAATAATTTAAATAGGTGCAAATTTCTTTTCATGCCTGGTTGTTTTGGTATTCCTAACACATTTCTAACTCAAACTACAATTGTTCCTAATATCTATTTTTTTTTTTTTTGCCAGTCCTGAGGCTTGAATGCTGAGCCTAGGCACTGTCCTCCTGAGCCACATTACCATTTGCAATTTTTTCTGTGATTGAGAGTCTCACCGACTTTACTGCCCAGGCTGTCTTTGAACCAGGATCCCTAGATTTCGGCCTCTTGAGTAGGTAGTATTACAGGTGTGAGTTACCAGGACCTGGCTAGCCAAAACTCTTTAAAGACTATTTTTGTTGTTTAAAAAACTAGAATATACTTTTAGGATTGTTTTCTTATTATAGTCTAAATTATGTATATTTTTGAAGCTAATTCCAAGACTGTTGCAATATATTTTTTATTTACTAGTAACAGTAAATTGAACCTTGCAAAAGAGCAAGAGTATTAACATAAAAGGGTATTTATAATATATAACATATCACTATATGTAATACATAATAGTTTATTATGTATTTAACTTAATATATTAAATGTATTATATTATATGATATAAGGTATATATTAAATATATATACCTTATATATTTTATGTTATATATACCATAAGATATATGATGATACTTAATATTGTGTTATATGTTATATATTATATATAGTAGTATTTCTCCTTCTTAGGTTAAAGATGCCAAATAAACATGCATACATTTTTATCTCAAATATGTAATTGTGTCTATAAATAAATATATATGACAATTCAAAGCATTTGATACACTTTGATCTGTCCAGAATCAAAATGTCATGTTCTTGCTCCAGTGAGTCGTGTCCAGAGAAGCAACACTATTGGTGGGAATTTTATTTCCCCTTTGCTGGAGAGTTCATCAAGCCCTGCATGAGAAACTACTGAGTAGCTCGAAAGCCAGCTGTTTCCAGGAGGAAGGGAAGGAATTTTTCAGTCACAGCCTAACAATATCTTTTCTTTACTTGTTTCACAGATGTAATTTTTGCAAAGTAAAATAGACCTCTGAAAAGGGCTGTAGAATTTCATCATAATTTCAAAGTCTGTCTCACAAGAAAGCCTAAGTCACTGGAAAACTTAGCTAGTGATAGTTATGCATAAGAATTGCGTTTGCCTATTTCAGTTTTTATGATGCGAAGAAAATGTATGGAGCCATGAAAGCAGGCTGTCTTTTTATCCTCGAAAGTCTTTATGTCTGTCCTAACATATTCAGAACTTCTCATAACCTGTTCAAAGGGGTTGAGTTTGTGATGCTTTGCAGGCATCTACTATATACCAGAAAGGTAGCATTATACAGGATGAACAGAGAAGGAGGGAGAAACACATGTTGTATGGAGAGCAGAGAATGGAGAAGAGGCACACAAAGGCCCTTAACACATTTCCTATCAGACAGAACAATTCTCCCTCCCCCACCCTCCCCCCAAAATAACTACTTAGTACACATTCTCTTCAAAATATGAATTAAGTATCTCATATTATAAAAAAATTACTCATCTGATTCTGGATTTTGCTTTCCTTGCTAATTTATAAACTAAAAGAAAACTTAAACTCTGTCCTAAAAAAAAGATGCATTGTTTTTTTTTTAAACACAATCTGATCAGATTCCAGTTGCTGAAGCTGTAATGAGTCAAACTTGGTTTTTTGCAGGACTGGGGTCTTAGCAAAGAGGAAGATGAACCAAGTCAAGTGGAAGGGCTAAATCTCACTTAGAGTAAATGAAGAGTTGAGAAGGGAAATATGTCTTGAAACCTCCAGCTCTCCAGAAACATCAATCAATCATTGTGACTCCTTTTAGCTGTCCCCCCTCTTCTTCGCCCCCCACTCCCTGCCTGTGTCCTCACCCCAAGTATTTGAGCTTCAAAAACATTCTGGACTCTTTGTACTTTGGCCATCACCATGAGGGCTGGTTCCCATTCTCCACCACCCAATTCCTTGTGGAAGAGACTTTTGATGACTTCTCCTTCGCTCCAGTGAATTGTTATTCCCGAGGTTTTGTGCTTCAGGCAAATAAGCAAAAGGTTTAGAGATGACCAAAAGCACCTTCAGCATTTAACCAAGGCTTGTTCAGAGCCAGCAGACAGAATCTCATATGGAAGTTGAGAGTGGAAAAGTGGAGAAGGGTAACTTTGGAATGAGTCTAGATCTCTGTCTGCACAGAAGTCCTATTACTTTTCAGATGGGCTCAAGTACTGGAGAACAGTTATGTTTTGTGTTTACTAGACGAAAGGGGAGTTAACATTTCTGTGTGCTCTCTGCACAGCTTGATAAAGCGTGCAAACCAGGGAGAGTTGCTTCTGTTTATTTTTGTGTGTGTGGGCATCATTTAGTGTGAATGAAGAGCAGGGATAACAGGCCCTCGTGTGCGAGGAGGAAGTAGAACTGGATTAGTATCATGTGGGCTTGGCATATGTCTTGTGAACTATTGAGAATAAGTCACTCTAGTGATCGTTCACATGCACTTATTGAAATACACTGTGCTATGATGTTCCTTTTACATTGGACAGCTTTTCTTCTAACTCTGGAGTTCTGTTAAACTCTTTGACCTTCACCTTTAAGAAGATATTCATTTATTTGTATGCTTTGGTTATGAAAACATTGTAGATAAAGAATTTAATTCTAGGGGCTGGGAAGGCAGTTCAGTGATAGAGTGCTTGCCTTGCATGCATGAGGCTCTGGGTTCGATTCCTCAGCACCACATTAAGCAGAAAAAAAAAAGCCAGAAGTGGTAGAACGCTACCCTTGAGCTGCAGAACTGAGGGACAATGCTCAGACCCAGAGTTCAGGCCCCATGACTGACAAAAAAAAAGAATTTAATTCTATATGCTGTACGTTATAAAATAATTATCATGTAACTGTGGCTATGTTTGAGATAGGGTCTCACCATTTTGCCCAGTCTGGCCTGGACCACCATCTTTCTGTTTATGCTTCTTAGGGTAGCAGAGATGACTGGTGCACTTGAACTTTTTCTCTTGAGATGAGACTTCATCAACTTTATTTTTGCTTGAGCAAAATAAGACTATACAGTACTATACTGTCCTTTCCCACAGCCTATCAGGCTAGCTCAGCACACGACGGCTAGAAAAGTTTCCTAGGTTCATTTCCCAGAACACTAGTCACTTTGCTTGAACTGGTTTGAAACTCTCTTTCCTTAAACCACAATCCTCCTCATTTCAGCCTCCTGCTTGGATTGAACGACAAGCTAATTTGACTGCATTCATTTTATATTATTATTATTATTGTTAACATACAAAATAGTGTGAAAATGTACCAATATAAAAATCTATATTATATTACCCATTAGTAAACGCACATAATATCATCCCAATTTGAGTTGTGGCTTGTAGTTACTTGTTTTTCTTATATACTGAGAACAATTCAAGTTTAATGAGATAGTTCACTCAGGAACTAGGTGTTGATTTCATGAGAAGCATTGCTTTTGACCCCATAGCCTTCATATAAAATAAAGATTTCCCTATTTTCTTATGCAAACGAAGGATGGTTTGCTTTTTGAGGAGATGGTGTATGTGGGGCCATCCTTCAAAAATTTCAGGGGTTAATGTCTAATCTTTAATTCCTTCAGCATGACAACAGCAAACAAGTTTTCAAGGACTTCCTGAGTTTTAAATCTGGCCCCCAATCTTGGGCTCTATAATTTTCGTCAGCAGGAAGTGCCTTTTGCAAACCTTCCTTAGTTCTGATAAAGCCACCGATTCTGCGGCTGTTGATAAACTCCCTACGTTAAATTCTTCTACCTTCAACAATTTTCAATTCCAAGCAAAACCGAGGAGTTTTATTTTCTGTGTGCTTCTCATTTTCCGAGAGTAATATACTGCCCTTTCCGACACCCTATCTGGCTAGCTCAGCGCACGATGGCTAGAAAAGTTTCCTAGGTTCATTTTCCAGAACACTTAGCCGCTTCACTTTGACTGGATTGAAACTCTTTCTTTCTCCAAACTAATCACGAAAGTGCCTTCACATTTCCATCCACGGCGGCTCAGCCGGATAGCACATCACCTTTGGACTTTCTCTGGTCTGTGGGCTTTCAGAAAAAGGCATTCTGTGAAGTTTTCCTAAGAGAACCAAGAATTGGGGGCAAAAAAACAATAGAGGGGGTCAGTACCCTCAAGTTCTTGTCTTATTCATCCTTTTTGTTTTTTGAGAAAGCATATTAGGAAGACAGAGTCAGCAGATTCAGGGTTAGATTTTTTAAAAAATGATTGCTAGTGTCTGTATTCACTTTTTGGGGGGCTTCTTTTTGCAAAGAAGTTAATCACTGACTTGAATGCACATCTGCAGGAAACTGGCAGATGACTCCAAGCCAATCCAAGTAGCTTCTTTGCTCTCGAAGCTAGTATCTAATATCTAGTGAGATATGAAATAGATTCAGTAGCATTCTTTGAGACTGGTTGCTTCCATCATAATCCATGTTTCTGCAGTGTAAGGCAGTAAACAACATAGGTCTTTTTCCTGTATATATGGATGAGAGTGTCTTGGTAGTGAAAATGATGGCGGAAAGGAGCATTTTGTGATCTCTGGCTGTAATCTGACTTGCTGTGTTCCAGGCTCATCAACAGGCCCCGCTTGTTTTTACAAAAGACTTTGTGTCCCAGGGACACCCCGGACCTACAATATGAACTGGATCTGGAATGGGACACATATCTGGATTGTTTGCTTCTAAACTGGAGGCTTGTCTTGAAACAGAGGACCTGGGTGAAGACCTTTTAGACTGAGTGCTCATACTGCCTCTTGTGTGTCAAGATTCCTGCTCTAAATAGAAGGCATGGATCAGGTCTCTGCACATGTGCAAATGGGAAAGGGCTGATGTGCTTAGTCATTTACTTAGAAAACTATCACAGAAGTGAATTCACCTGGATTCTCTAACAGTGTCTTTGTGAAAAGCTCCCATCAGAGTTGAGTTGGTCTTGCCAGTGAGGGCTGAGGAAGAGGAAGGTGCATTGTCAGCCACCTTGGTTGACTGTCATGATCACAACCCTTGTTCTCCACCAGATTCGGACTAATTTACCCTCTCCAATCATCTTAGTTTTGTTGTTGTTGAAAATTTGATTACCTTTAAGTAGTTGTGCAAGGCGGTTTCCATTCAACATGACAGTTAATGAGTGCAATGCATCTTGTCAGTATCAACTCTTCCCTCATTCTTCCCCATCTATCTCAAACCTACCCATCCTCTCAAGTTACCTGGTCCGATTTTCACTCAAATCAATGGAATATTATGACTGTGTTTTTCTGTGCCTCCTTATATAGGGAAGTCTCCCTAGCTCAAGCAAAAACAATTTACCAGAACTTTCTGCAAATCATGAGTGCTTTCTTTTATTTCCAAGGATAGAAGTATCACATTAATAAATCATATAGCAAAACTTTACTCCTAAATGCTTAGTGTTAAAGCAAACATTTAAAAATTAGGCTAAGTACAATTGGAAAAAAGGAACATGTATAGATATTTTAATTTGGGGGAGAAAAGTTCAATCCCAAAATATAAACAACAACAAAAACAACAAAAAGCCCCAAACCAAAACTAACCCTTTACATTTGAAACTCCAGGAAAAACAGCAGTGTATGCTGCATGAGCCTGTGTACTCATTCTTAGGTTTAAAATTTTATTCTTACATTTAATTCCTTTGTTTATTCAACAGGGCTAGTCATAGTGACACTTCCCTAAATTTTAAGACTAAAAAGAAACAATAATGTACATATGTTTATGTCTTGAGAAAAGTTTTTAAATAAAGACCTAGTCCTTCCTATGAATTTTGTTGTGTAAATATAGCAGTAAAGAAAACAAACAGGAGAAAAGCAGGTCATGATTATTTCACTATTCCAACAGAAATTACTTTCCTGTTTTCTCATTCTCTCTGAGCTCTGTTCCAACAGGGAGAAGTCACTGGGTGGCTCATAGGAGCAAACTTCATTCTCACCTTATGGAATGCTTGCTCAGGTTTCTTCACTAAAATGTATCTTTGCAAAACCTGCTAAATGCCTCCTCTGTTCTGAATCCCTACCCTGACAATTCTCTCTTCTATTGATGGCCTTTCTTCCACAGTTTCCAGAATAATCCTTTCATTGACTTCTATTTTTTTCTTTTAATATGACATCTTCTACCACTATTAGATCTTGGCAATTTAGCATGCATGTTCTGTTGGGGAAAAGCAAATCATTATTTTTTTTGATGATAGAATAAAAAAACAATTTCCAGACTACAATACATATTCCAAAGAAAATTTACAGATGGAGTGTATAGCATGTTTCCATCTTAGGAATTATTGTATTCCTAAATTTCTTTCAGTGTGTATATTTCTTTTGGAAAAACTAACATTGTTGCCTAAAGACAAATTATATTAATCTTCTCACACCTACATAGTAAACAACTATATAGCAAAGTATGATCAGTGCAAATCAACATTGTTTACTGTTTCCTGAGACAAAATTATCATAACAAAGCCTACTAGATTTAAAAATAATAACTGCAGTTCTCAATAGAAACCCTGCAACTGAACTGCTTAAAACTTCTCTAGAACAAAGGGATATAGGAATAAGTGAACCTGACAAGATACTTTTTTCTTTTGAAAGCAATAAACAATGAATAGAAAAAAAAATTACACACTCCACCAATGAAAGAAAAATCAAGACCTAGTAATTAGGCAAATAACTTGAAATGGCATTCCCAATGTGATAAAGAGTTGAAAACAAGAAGTCAAATATTGTTATAATTCACTGTTGTTTATTTATAAACAATTCTATTTGAAATATCCATGCTTAATTTTCTTTGTAATTGGGATCCTCAAAACAATGGATTCATATGCATATGGCATGCAAATGTTCACTTGGAAAACACAAGAATAGGATTAGGATTTGAGCTTCTGTTTTTTATATATGAAAAATGTAAGTATATAAAGATTTGAGAAGGTCAAGTCAGCATTAAGGAAGATTACTTAGTTCTCTTGCATTTGAGAAACGGTATAGAAGACGCTGAACTCATTAAAGAAAAGGTGATTTTCAAAAAAAGAAATCATTCTTAGTGTCAATGTTTGTGTGGTAAAAATGACAAATGAAGAAGATAGCTTTGTGAGGTCTTTCTGGGTAAATAATTTCCATGCTGAAGATTCATATCACATTATATTCAAACACAGAGGATACTTTAGAGTCTACTTATCTACCCCAGAAGAGAATCATTGATTCAGGCAGGGGTAATAATTTTTCAAAC
Source organism: Dipodomys ordii (assembly GCF_000151885.1). Classification (NCBI taxonomy): domain Eukaryota; kingdom Metazoa; phylum Chordata; class Mammalia; order Rodentia; family Heteromyidae; genus Dipodomys; species Dipodomys ordii. The sequence continues at coordinate 667,464 of NW_012267225.1, read as the reverse complement.
ATACTTGTCACAAAAGGATGGGTTCTACATACAGTTCCATGCAGTACAACATGCAAATACAGACAATTAATTTTCCTTGTTTAAGACCAAAGTAAAACAAATAATTTGGAGCAGTTGTTTCTAAAGACAAGAAATACAATTTGCAAGAAGCTTTAAGAGCACCATCAGAGGGTTTAACAATTCATCGAAGAAAAAACAAATCATCATTTGACATTTTTTGGACAGTCAGTTGCCTTTGCATTTTTTCAAGTTCAGTCATTGCTACATGGACTCTAGTTATCTCCTTTTTCCAAGTACAGACAGCAACATTTAAAGCCACAGCGTATAGAAAAATAGATTTGAAGTTTAGTCAGGGCCACTCTTAAGTATTTGCAGAAAAAAATAAACTTTCGTTTCCTTGATGGGAAAGGGAGGCATGCATAAAAGATAAATAAATGCATTTTCATGACATCTATATGGGACTGGTATAGAAACAGTCTGCTGGATTTCAGCAGTGAGAAAGAGAGAGACAACACGGCCCTTTCCCTTGTACTAGTCACTCTTTTTCTTAAAAACTGGAGAAGAAAAAAAATGAAGGAAAAAAATAAATTCCCCTAGAATTCAAAAGGATGAGCATCTAGAAACATAGTGCAATGCTGGAGTTTCCCTTGGGAATTGCTTTGAGGCCCCAGTGACAGTTCTGACAAAGTTGACTACCATTAAAATGTTTTGGTCTAGTTGGTACCTTCTTAACACTGGACACATTTGTCTACACTCCCTGCCTTTTTCACTGAAGGATTTTTGAGAAAGAACAGACAAATAAACTTAAAACACCTTCCTCAATTTTGGATAAAATTTCAGCTAATGCAATTGTGGCGCCAGTATCATGCATTGGATGGTACAGTTGAAAATATGTTTATATAATGTGGCTGCATGCCTCTGAGATCTTTTAAATTCTTTACTGAGAGCTTCAGTCACTCAATATTCACTCATCCAAAACCCTTCCTATTCTCAAATATCTCAGTTAGTCTTGCTGTACAAACCAAACATTGAATAGAAAAAAATGAAACAGATGAAGATAATTCAAAGGTTCTTATTTTATCCTTTGCTCTTATTCACTAAAGTGGTGATATATTTAATATGATAGCCATGCTATTCCAAAATCCGTAGCTTTTAATGTCATGGAATCACAGAAAACCATGGAGTTTGATTAGTGTCTTGAAAAATCTTTGTTTTGAAAAGATTTAGTTTAGTATTGGAGAAGACGTTGGCCTCCGCTGTACTTTGGCAATGAAGGAATGAAGACACAAGGCCTTCAGATAATTTAATTTATCCGCAATCATGTTTGAACAAGAATCTAATCATTGTTATTTCAACTCAATGCTCTTTGAACTCCATAATGGCACCTCTTTGTTTATTAGAAGTTCAAATCTCACCCGGAATCATAAGTATAACCATTTCGTGTTACCTCGCTGTTCAACAAGCAATGAAAATGAGTTACATTCTTCCTAGGTATTGATTTCATCCTGAAAATCATTCAATTGATAACAATTAGCAGTTTTAGATGAGTGGATGAGTACCATAGAGAAAAGGATTGAAGCTAATTAATGAGGAATTCTGGGAACCTGTGTTCTTCCTTTCCTGTTGGGTGGTTAGACATTAAACCTTGGGGTTGTCAAATGAGCAACACCTTTGCATCAGTATTAAATTCACACACAAAGAAAATTAATTACAGGAAAGCTGTCTCAACCCCACTTTGTCAACTCTCTCGACAGGAAATTCTCACTTAGGCAAGGAAAAGTCAAATGGCGCTGTCTTCACATATCCTTGTTTTTGTAAGCCTGTTCTCATTTCTTATTTTCTTTCCAAGGAGATGATGGCATTGAAGCTTTTCATTTTTTAATTTTGTTTTTGATCACAGAGACAAACACAACTGTTTGAAAGATTAAGGTTTAAAAGGAGGGGGTAAACAATGTTGGATAGGAAATGTGCTCATTACCTTATTCATGTAACTGTAACCCCTCTGTATAGTATCTTTATAATAAAAAATATACTTAAAGAAAGAAAGATTAAGATTTAGAGTAGCAAAGCAGACATTGAACCAATTCCCACAAGATCGCTATGAAATGACATTCTATTAATACATGATGAGAACTCTCCTGAGTGCTGAATTTATACATATATGAAACTTGGATGCTGGAACCCTTCTTGTGTTTCTGTTTGTAGAAAATGTCAGGCAAGGCAGCACCTACATCCAACCAAGAGCGGGGGAATGTGGTAGGTAGTACGCTGAAATCATCTGGGTGAATCTAGGCCATTCTGAGGTACACAGTCAGACTTACATCAGTAACATAATTCTGCTGGCATTTTCTTTTTGTGATAAATACATTGATGTACATTCTTGAAACTAATTTTTACCTCTAGTTAACCCATTAAAAATATCTTGATGCCGAACAAATACAAATTGTGAGTGTGGGAGTAAGCTATGCAGAAAATTGGGAACTTTGACTGGGAAAAAGAAAAGCAGCAAAAGTAGTCATTTCCAAGTCTCTTTGATGATTCAATAATGTTTTGTATTTTGCACTGCTTAGTCAACTTTCCAAGAGATGTACTCTATTATTCCTTATCTATTCTTAAAAATAAAGGCATGCAGTCACAATATTTAATGCATATCCTATGAAATTCAGAGAATGGAAGGGAGGGGTGTGGTGGGGAGGGATCGGGGAGAATGATGAGAGGGATGACATCAATCAAGATGCATTGGGGTCACAAACTGGTGTTGAGTGATAACTCCTGTATTCAACCATACAAAATAATAAAGATACAATTTAACAAATTTTAAAGTGAAGGCAATGATTGTGGTCCCTGTAGTTTTCTTCTCAAAAGGCACAGGCTTATATGCCATTGTAGATTGGTATCCTGTTTCAAAAGCCAGTCATCATTGGCCATGCATAGACTTGACTGAGTATAAATTACAAGTCCATTAATAGTTAAAAACTGTTTCAGACAGCAAATTCTGCTTTTGGCCTGAGGTTAGTAATGTTAGGAGTAGAGCGGTGGTTTTTAACTGTTCATCCCATTAAACTCACTGATGGCTTAAAAATGACTCTTATTTAAATCCATAGTACCATATAACTACATTGATAAAGGGAAGACTGGAAATATTGTAATAAATGATAAGATCTAAATGTAGATTTATAATAATATCATTGTACACAAAATAATAATAGATATGCATATCTGTAAAAATTGCTTTAGTTATTTTGTGAATGAATGAAATGTATAAAGTCATGGAAGTGTTTTCCATTTAATAAACTTGTTCTGATGAACTGTTAACTACTATGGGAAAAAATTTTATCCTATTTTCTCTTCTCTTTCTTTATTAACTTACTTCACCATAGATTTATTGAGTATGGATTTTGGGTAAGGGTGGTGAATGGGCTGCAAAAATGAGCATTAACTAAATTCAAGTAGAAAGCAAAAGGTCATTAGTGGGTAAATTTTGAAAGAGGGTGAGGGTTTCATCTCCCAGAATATTGTTTACTGATACATGTGGATAAATACCTTCTTGCACAGAACAATGGAAAGGAAAATATATACTGTAATGGACCCCACTTGGAATTCCAGTCTTCCAAAGGTTGAGTCAGGAGGATTGTGGGTTTGAGACTAACCTGAGTTACATAGGTAGACTTATCTCAAGAGATTCAAGTAGGGATGAGAAAGAGAAAATAAAAGAAATAGTCACAATATGTTGAAAACGAACTTTACAACTTTGGAGGGGAGGAGGGAGGAGTTGAAGAGGTGGGGAGGGAAGGGATGGTAGGGGAAAAACAAAGGAAGGAGTAACAGTGCTCAACAGGAAATGGACTCATTACCTTACTCATGTAACTGTAACCCCTCTGTACAGTATTTTTACAATAAAAATATATTTAAAAATAAAATATATAAAAAAGAAATAATCAGAAATCAGAAGAGAATGGACACTCTACCAAAAGTAAAGAGGAACTAGAGATGTCTTTGAATTTGAAAGTTGTGTCGGTTTCTTGTGGGCTACATAATAAGTTTTCATGAGCCCAAGCAGAGTGAGTCCAGACCAAAGACAAACCTTCACTAAGTGAAGACCTGCAGTAAGTTCAGTGTAATGAGAGAAGAACTTCAGGTGGCAACCTCTGCCTTGAAAGCTGAGCATTTTCCTGACTAGATTCCCATTCATAGAACTGTGGTTGGTTATCACAATGTTTTTGTGACCCGCAGAATACTTTGAAGGAAATTTAATTTACAGTTGTGACAAACTGAAAACATCCTGAAGGTCCTATGAAAAGAAAGAAAATAAATGCAAAAGGTAAAATCAGTTGGGCGCCGGTGGCTCACGCCTGTAATCCTCGCTACTCAGGAGGCTGAGATCTGAGGATCACGGTTCAAAGCCAGCCTCCTCAGTTCAGTCCATGAAACTCCAATTAATCATTGAAAAGCTGTAATTGGAGTGGTAGCTCAATGGATAGGGCACCAATATTGACCAAAAAATCTAAGGGACAGTATACAGATACTGAATTCAAGTCCAAGAAACTGGCACCAAAAATAAATAAATAAACAAACAAACAAACAAATGGAAATATATCCAGTGAAATGTGCTGTTAATGAACTCTCAAGTTACTCTTTTTTTTAAATAAGGTTTTTACTGTGAAAATACTGTACAGAGGGGTTACAATCACATGAGCAAGGTAATGAGCACATTTCTTATCAAGCATTGTTGCCTCCTCCTTTGTTTTTCCCCTACCATCCCTTCCCTCCCCCCCCACCTAAATTATGAAGTTCATTTTTCGACATAGCATCTTGTACATCTCACTGTTGCAATGGGTCAACCTGTATCTCTATTTAAACAATTTGTTTTTTCCCTTCCCCTCCCCAAATTATACCAACATTAAATACAGTGAAAACAGGGGGAAGGGACATTCAAAGCAACAAAAAAAAAGAATAGTACCTTATAAATACGTTAGAAACAATAGCAAGAAAGAAAAAAACCACTTGTGTCCTTATCTTGGAGTTCATTTTGTATAACATCATCTTATCTGACCTTTTTTGCTTGTCTCAGATATATACTAGATATTGCACATAAGGGAAACCTTGGGACCTATGTTTCTTTGCGCCTGGCTTAATTTCAAGAATATTAATTCTTTATTGGAAAACAAATACTTTTCATATGAGAAAAAACTGCAAGTGAATATCCACAGTAATACTAGTCTTAGTTAACAGATTTGCAAATAATTCAGATGTTGAAATTGTAATATATGAAACATAAAATAAATTTATCTTATTAAAAATTCAAGCAAGCTGGGTGCCAGTGGCTCAAGCCTGTAATCCTAGCAGCTCAGGAGGCTGAAATCTGAGGATCATGGTTCAAAGCCAGCCCCAGCAGGAAAGTCTGTGAGACTCATCTCCAATAAACTGCCAGAAAACCAGAAGTGGTGCTATAGCTCAAGTGGTAGAGCTCTCGCCTTGAGCTGAAGAGCTGAGGGGCAGTGCCCAAGCTCAGAGATCAAGCCCCATGACAGACAAAAAAAAATCAAGCAAAAGAAATAAGTCTAGTTTCTAATTCAAAAAGAATATCACATATAGCCTTCTGAAATTTACATGACATATTAAAGGCTGCTTATGTGTTTGAGTTGACATGACAACACATCTACTTTAGTCTGTATATGTTATTTTACAGATAGGTTCAGGGACTACAGAAAGTCCTCAGAAGTGATGTCATCTCAAGTATTTCTATGTTGAAATATATGTTATTATAATTCTTTTTTCTTTATTTTTCATATTTCATTCTAAGGTTAAATATAAACTGTCAAAATAGAACCTAGTCCATATGCATTATTATATAGATGTCTCAATAAAGCCCAATGATTAAAGGAGAATACTATAAGTATTTAATGCATTTCTTTCTCTGTTTGATATGTAAAGCTTTTCCTTCCTCAAATTTCCTTAGTATTAAGGAGCAGCAAAGAGACTGGCTAAGTAAATGTAGATTGATAAACCAGGGTGTACTTTGTTTGGTAGGAAGTTTTCTATCTTCCTAAGATGAGGATGAAATAGTCCAGATTTTAGCCAAATGTAGGGACTCAGTATCTTGAAGAAATCATAATGATGCACAGAGGCACAATCATATGGGCCACCATACTGTGTTGTAACGCACGGTTTCTTAATTAACTACACGAAGCAGCTACGTGTTCAACTCAGTGAGCTCACAAAAGGCGGCTTCTTTTTTAAAACTTTTTTAAAATTATCTTTAAGTAGTTGTATAAAGAAGCTTCTGCGATTCAAAAAAGTAGTTGATGAATACGAGGTGTCTGGATCAATAGCACACCTTTCCACATTCTCACCCAGCCTTCCTCATCCACCCTTCCCTCACGTTTTAAAATTTTATAGGATGTGCAAAGACATTTTGATTGCGTTCTACACCCTCTTGCCCACCTCCCTGGACCTCACCCCACCCCTGGGAAGTACCCATTTCCTGGTGTTTATTTTGTTGACCTTTGATTAAGCCTTGCTAAGAAATTATGGTTTGAATTCTCCCCTGTATTTCAGTTAATATATTTGTGTCCGTTTGCATTCTACTTGAAGGATTTACTTATATATTTATAAGTATATCCTAGCTTCCACACTGGAGAGAGAACTTGGAATCTCTGTCTTTCTGGGTCTGGCATACTTAAGTGTTTTCCAGGTCCTTCCATTTTGTATTTTTTATGTTTGTAAATAATGCAATTTCATTCAGGAAGGGTAGTTTCTGATCCCAGACTTGGCCTTTTGACAATTTGTGGCATAAACTCTGGCCAGGCCATTTGGAATCAGATATTTTTATGCTAAAATCAGTTTATCAGTTAGTGACAGGTTGGGGGAAACCAAGTTGTACTTAATACATTGTTTCCACAGGCAAATTGTTTACTGATCATAAAATTTAGATGGCCCATGATCTCCCATAGGTATTGATTCATTGATATGAAACAGATCACATTAAAGAGGCACTTGGAACTACATGTTCTTTTCCTGATCACCCCTACATTGAAATCCTTGTGTGAGTGAATAATAGAAACTAGATTGAGAATAAGAGTCAGGCTCTATCGGGAGTAATAATTCACTCAGGAGAACCATTCCTTTCTTTGCTGCCTCAAAACCATCCCAGAAGATCAAAACACCCAGCCAGCCAAAGGGATGAAACAATGACTCTGCATTTCAAGCACACACATATGACACAGTTTAATTCTGTCAGCTATTGATTGGCGGGACTAGCTCTGATAAAGCCCTGCGATTATAACATCACTGGAAATGAAATCTGCCAAAGATCACAAGAGTGGGAAATCCCTGCCCAGTCCTGACTCTTCATCACTGCACAAATTTCATCAACCAAATGAAATGACATTTAACCAAGGAAGTGAAGAATAGAATGATAGTTTTCTTGATTTCTGTTTTCTTGTGTGAGCTATGAGAGCAGAAGAGCCATATACGTAAAAGTTGAGTGAGTAGAGTTCCCCTTCCCAAAAAATTTTGGATCATCTATAAAGAATTCTATTCAATGGGCTGGGATGTAGCTCAGTGGCAAAGCGCTTGCCTAGCAAGCGCAGCGTCCTGGGTTCGATCCCCAGTACCAAAAAAAAAAAGACAAAAAAAAAAAAAGAATTCTATTCAAAAAACATCATATAACCTGATATATCTAAATCAGAGCTCTAATATGTTTCAGATTGTGTGCAATATCAGGTAACACCAACACCTTAAGGAAGTTTTCATGGTTAACATAGAAAGGCCAATGGTTCTATTATTTATTTCTATAATTTCCTTCTGTTTAATTCTATCATTGTAAATGAGTTAATACTCTGGGGGGACATTCATTCTTCTATTGCTATGTTTTCCTTGATTTTTGTTTCTTTATATAGCTTTGCTTTAAAAATTTACCATTGAAGCATGGCATACATAGAGAAAAATGATTAAATCATAAAGTTGGAAGTTAATTTTATAGGAAGGTTAATTTTATAGGAGGCTTCTGAGTTCGTGACTTCAACTTGTCTAATTAAGGAGTATTGCATTGTTCCCATCATTAGATCTTAGTTCCTCTCAGGATTAGAAAATAAAAGAAAAATAAGTGTCTGTATATGAAGTGTCAGAGTGCCCTGCCACATATGATGACTCTTAAAAGGTAACTCTGTTTTCTAACTGGAAAATTATAATGTTTTGGGGGTGAAAAGGGGAGTAGGGTAGCCCTGTAGGAGGCTCAGCTCTGTCATGATGTTTACAAAGAGTTGTATTGAATAAACTCTACAGACAATCCTTTATTTCATATGTAAAAAATGGCAGTGGATTGATCTCACAGCCACCTGCTCAGTACAAAAAAAAAAAAAGAATTTCAATTTACATGAGCAAAGAAAAGCTGAGGGTCCATTTCTGTAATTAAATGTATAAGGGACAAGTCTAGGACTTACTCAGAAAAAGATACAAAAATTTAAAACCTTTTTTTTCCAAACTGGAGATTAAAAATGCTTCTGGAAAGACAGCTTTTTGATATGCCTAAATTTGGTTCAATCTAAAACCTATCTGTTTGGAAGTAAATTAAATGGCTGGGCTGTGTAAAGTTTTATAATCACCTGAAAACATGCCAAAATGTATCAAGAAATGAAACTACTTTTTCTTTCTGAGACACACAGCACATACAGAGTCCCCTTACCAATTCCATGCTGCTTACATGTGCCCTGTATAATTTATTATATATTACTTATGGACTGTGAAGCTTGATGCACAACTTCAGGAAATGAATAATTTATCAGTCTTTGAAAGAGATTGTAGAGAATTTCTAAAGGCAGATGGTAGAATTTGTAGTGTACTGGAGGTTTTTCTTTTTTTTCTTTTTTTAGTGATAGTAGCATAAAATTAAGTGATCATTGAGAAAAATACAGACATGGAATTTTAAAAGTTAACATGCAATGAAGAGATTCCTTTCTCTGCTTGGAAAAATAGATTTTTTTATTTGCTATAAATATACTCATAACACTTGAAAGAAATTTCCTTAACATATGGGCATAATGTTTACATTGAACTTCCCTTTTCATAATACCGAATTTTACTGACTTCTAATTATTTGATTTATATTTCTTATTTAACCTTTCCAAGGCATATGTTGCAAGCTGACTTGTATTGATTTCTAAATTTATTGTTTTGTTTACATTGACTTAAAAAGAAAGAGGGGGATAATTTTTGGCTGAAAAAGGATAAAAGGATCTTATTTTCACAATTCACATTTTTAGAGGAAAATCTGAAAATAGGTGTCAAACTACCCAGGCAACCATTTATTTCACATGTAAAAAATCACTGTCAGTTGATCTCTTGGATCCGACCAGAAAAAGAAAAAGAATTTCCATTCACATGAGAAAATGAATATCTAAGGGTACATTTCTGTTATCAAGTATATAAATATAGGGGAATTTAGGAGATGGTAACTATGTCACTTATCAAAATCTAGATGTTATAAGACCATCTAAATACAAGTGTGCATGTTTATGTTCATAGACACATTCACATATTTATATACAAACAGTGAAAATATTGTTCATTTTTATTTATATTTGGTCAAACTTATTTTGAATCTTATTTATGTAATTGTTATTTTCATACCATTTATGTCATAAGTAAAATGTAAGTGGGATTCAAGATAGCATTTTATCTTTGTGTTTGAGCAGTTTTACATGCAATAACAAATATAAGTACCAATCCTACGACATGTGTTAGGCTTGGAATCTGATATATCTTATGAATAATCCAGTATCCTTTTCTAACAAGGGTACCTAATGTGTGCAAGCATCTTTGTTCACTTGAGCTAACTTGTTAAAGCTGGTATCATCTTTCCACCAAAATGTCCTGCCCTTGCAGTTTGTTTGGGGCCTTAGGATAAGGTGTTTGAGCTGTCAAGGAAGCAGAGGATAAAAGTAGAAGAAATGCGTGGCATCTCTGAAAGAAGAAAGGACAGGTTAAAACTATATTGCTATCTTGGACAAAACATTTTTAAGAAATGATCAATGCATCCATACATAGCACTGAGTAGAGTCTGACACCAGGATTAAGACAGCCAAGTGGCTAAGACACATGATGAAGACAGATGCCAGCCCTTGAGTTTTAGTCAGCTATCATGGATCCCTGAACTCTAGTGAAGAGGCAGTGTTTTCGGCAAAAGCAATCTTCAAGTTTCCGCTAGTACCCTGTGCAACTGTTATCATAGCTCACACGTCAGTGGTGTTATCTATTGTAAAGTAAGTGGGAAATCGATAATGTATTACTCAGCTCTGTGGCCTCCAACATTGGTGATTTTCTTTCTTTCTTTTTTTTTTTTAGGTCAACTAAGAGCAAATGCTGTGATTTTGCTCTGGTAGATTGTCAAATAACCTGAGTTGCCTTCAGGGGCTTACCAAGGACATTTTATGGGATGAAGTGGGGTTTTTTTTTGGTTTGTTTTTTGCAGTAAAAATTGTCCCTTATCTTTGTCATTTGGGTAGCCAAGACAAACCTCACTAGAGTTAGCATGGTTTGGACATAAGTGACTCCTAATCTGTAAGCCTTCTGACACTGTGGTCTGATCCGATGCTTTATGACAAAGCAGCAATGTACAATGTATGATGTCAACAGCCTACAAGGATGGAGGGAGAAGAAAATGCACATTATGTTTTATTGGATTAACAGATGGAAGACCCAGGTTGTATCTGCTTTTTGTACACTTGAATGGGTCCCTTCTTCATTCAGTTGTAAATGGTATAAATGATAACATCATATAATAAAGCAGAGTAAAGAATAAAGGGTTTCTCTATGGGCAAATGCACTAGAGTCAGGGAAGACATCTGAAGCGAGAAAGCATTTTAGGCTACTATTTAGGGGAAGACATTCCACTAAAACTCTGGGAGATGGTATTTTCAAACCAATGGCAGAAACACTGGACTCTCCAATGACAGGAGACAAAGTAAGAAAGTCCTTACCTGTAGATCACTGGAGTCTTGAAAAAGATAATATGAGTTCAATTCCATGTGTCTTGGTGATCAGTTAGAGAACTTACACTGTGAAAAGTGGTGCGATCTGGTCCCCACTTCTGAGGGGCCTCTGCAGGACTCTGTGGAAAACTGAGCATGAGGTCAGGGGAAAGAGAAAGCTAATATGATTAGATAATGTGATTAGTCTTGAAGAAAGTGGGATGTGGTTGGGGTTTTGGATTTATATTTGTACCAACCAGAGTCTTAACAACGAACAGACTCTATTTACAAGGGAGCTACTTACTGAGGTTCAAGTAGAGGGATACTGCTGTCCCTTCTCTTTGACTCTCTCCTTGTTCATACCACGTCAATTATTTCTCTCCCAATTACCCAATTTGGTTTATTTTCCATTTGCTGCAAGACCTTAATGCATGCTACTGAACCCCCACACAGCTCTGGTACAAGCTAGGTTCTCATCATCTGCAGGATGTACCTGTAAAAAGATCTGGGGTAAAGGCAAGGCATGCTTGGTTTACCCAGCCCTTGATAGTCTCTGAGTGTTTCGGGTCTTCGCTTTCAGTACTTCTTCTAAGATTCTCATTCATCTACTCAAATATTTATCAAGGATCAGGTAAAATGTGAGTCACTGGGAAGGAAAAGAGGACTCTCTTTAGAAGCCTGATTATTATGCCTTTATGACAGGATTGTGGACAGAAAGTGAGAGAGTCTAAAGGAAGTTTGATTGCATGTAGTTGTCAGTAGACAGAGAGTAGTCTCAGGAAAAGATTCAGAGAAAATGACATTGATAATGGGTCTTGAAAGACAAGTTTTCTATAGGAAGAATCAGTGCAGGATGAGTGAGACCTGTGGGGAAGTAGAGAGGGAATTTTCCCTTTTTCTTTTTGATAAAGAAAACAGTGATGTGTACAAATAAGAAGGTGAGACAACATAGACTGTTAGTCATTTTTGCTGGAGGATTTGGTTATCATGAAGAGGGATGAACTGGAGAGGCAGTCAGTGATCTGATGATGAAGGTCGTTGTTAAAAATCTGACTTAACTTGGGTGATGGTGGTTCTTGCCTGTCGTCCTAGCAGATCATAAGATTGAGGCTTGGAGGATTGCCATTCAAAGCTAGTCTAGGAATAAATGACTTTGTGACTCCATCTCCAATTGACCAGCAAAAAGCCAGGCTTAAGTCAGGGCTCAAGTGGTAAAGCACCAGCGGTAAGGAAAAGAACACGGCCCCGAGTTCAAGCCCCTGTAGCAGCACAAAACAACAACAAAAATTTCTGACTCATCTGCTTGGATCCAGAGATCCTTAAGAGGTTTAAGCAGAACAAGTGATCAGATTTGCATGATAGTAGATTGCTAAGACCAAATCTTTTGGGGAGAAGCTGAGATTTTAGAAAATTGTTGTCGTAATCCAGATGACCTAGAATAGTGTGTGTGGGGGGGGGCTAAAGCATTGACCTCGTATAATGGGAATGAAGTCCCCCCATCCCTAAAAATATATAAAAGAAGCAAAAAGAAGAAAATGAATTAAAAGTTTAAGTGGTTCAACAAGGCATTGTCATTGAATAGAAAAGAGAGATATTTTTGAAACTTGATTCAAACCATTTTTAGCAAGCCCTAACTAATTCCAGATCCTTTAACACTTTTAATAAACACTGAACCTATGAATTACTCATACTGTTAATTAACATTATTTTCCAATTGGCAGATTGTAGGAAATTATTTTAATAACATTTAAGAATTTGTTAAAGATGGTTGGTTCTATTTGATTGCCCTTAAATCACACAAAGTAGTATGGATTTCTGTTAAGATTAGCCCTGGAAAGGTCTTAAAAATAATAATTGTTGATATTTAAGTTAATTTGGTTTATGTTTGGGAAGGTTCAGGATTCCTTTTCACTTGGTAGTTTAAAAATATTTGCATAGAGCTATTGAAATGAGTGATGTTTTACAATTATCAGTAGCAAGTAGCTTTCACAAGGAAACAATGAATTGTTTGTTTGCTGGGTTGGATGTTGCCTCAGATATTCTTACATAAGAATGACATTTCTTTCCCTAGTTTATTCCCTTTGGTCGAAGTATGCAAAACAAAACAGGTTTTTACTTTCTAGGGTGTTGCTGGGAATCTAGATAACATTAATATTTTCTCAAAATCTCCCTAAAGTTTTAGGAGTTTGAAGTTCACCTTTCTATTTCGCAGAATTTGATTGATCAAATCTACAATTCTAAGTATGTTTCTCAGATTATCTTAGGGGGTGTCTTTTTAATTACTCCAGAAGTTCAAAGATTTTACTACTCCACTGAGATACAAGGTCTCTTTTGTCATCATTTTTAGAAGGGGATAAGATGCTAGATAAATATACTCACCTAGATTGTCATTTTGTGGCTTGGTTATTACATGCATGTGCAGAAGAGATTAAAAATATTGAACTTAGTAGCTACTTCTTTGTAAAAGTTTAAACATCTCTATATCTTCCAGACAATGGGTTACGAGAAGCCTTAGATTGCATGACTTCATAATAAGTTGTAAATATAAGCATGTATTTATAACTTGTGAATATAAATTTATATCTTAATCTTTCAGTGCTATTTAGGTTTACTAGCTACTAAAATAACGCTGTGGGTTCTTTTTCTGAAAAAAATAATGATAACAACTATTTCCTCGCAGGTTTTAATGGTTCATTGTACTTTGATTGCATCTGTTAGGTAGGTCTTTTTTGTAGTTCTTACTTAAAGGAGTTGACTGTTTTCAATTCTTACCATCATAGCACCCTCAAATATTGTCAGAAAATTACAATTATTTTTCTGAGAAGAAAGAATATGAGTATAGGTGAGGTAGAATACTTAAGTGTCCTTAAAAGTTATAGCGACTCATGTGCATATTAAGTCTATGCATTCTGTGAGGAATTAGAAGAGCTTCTGAGACTTTCGATTCATGTTCTAATGCTGGATTTGACAAATGATACAGAATTGAGACCCTAAAAATAGTGGGCTATTAAAGAGCAGATTGGAAATTTTTGTTTTATATTTTATTTTCCAATAAAAATTACTTGTCAGTGTCGTCCTCTTTTATACTTTCTTGTAGGTTTTTAGTGTATAGTCTTCAAGTTGATGCTGAGTGCTTGAAATGTCAAATTTGTGCCAGAAGACAATAAAACTTCCTGAGCTTGACCTTAGTATCTGTGCAAATCTTTCCCATGTTAAAATAGTGAGGAGGCCCATAGTCATGAGTATATATTAAAACAAATTAAAAAATGGATTGAGATGATTAGGAGACCAAAAAAAAATGTACCAAATGCCTGAAGATTAGATACAATGGAGTGGTCTAATGGTGAGTAGGACAGAGAGAAGGAGTTTGTTCTTTAAGATGTGATACATGCCATGAGCTAAAATAGGCCTGAGGAAAGGAATAAATCGGATGGTATGGAAATGTGATCTGAGTTGGCAGATACAAATAATGTTTTAGAATAACTGAAAAAAATGTCCCCAAAGGACATAAGAATAATTTGTTTGCCGAACTTTACAACTTTGGTGGGGCAGAGGGTGGGGGGGAGGATTGGGTCGGGGGGTAGGGGGAGGCTGGGAAGGGATGTGAAGGGTAAACAAAGGAGGAAGCTGCAATGCTTGATAAGAAATGTATGCATTATCCTGCCCATGTAATTGTAACCCCTCTGTACAGAATGTTCACAATAAAAAATTAAAAAAAAGAAATGTAAAAAAAGAAAAGAATAATTTGTTTGCTGCTGGGCCCTAGTGGCTCATGCCTATAATCCTAGCTACTCAGGAGACTGAGATCTGAGGATCTCTGTTCAAAGCCAGCCCAGGCAAGGAAAGTCCATGAGACTCTTATCGCCAATTAACTACAAGAAAACCAGAAGTGGCACTGTGGCTCAAATGGTAGGGCACTCACCTTAAGCTGAAGAGCTGAGGGACAGCACACAGGCCCAGAGTTCAACCCCCACAAGAAAAAAAAGAGACAAAACAATAGTTTGCTTGCAAGGAGACGATCCATTTGCAACTAAATTCCAAGATTAACCCAGGCCCTTTCCTAGTGGAGATTCTGGTACATGGAAGTTGTAACATAAGGAGTTTTGGACCAAGATTGCACATACAAATGGAGGATGAATCATCAGAGTCAGGTAATAAACCCAAGAAAGCACACAATTCAGTCACTCTTGAAGAATCACTGTCTAGATCAGTGCTGTCCATCCTTGGAGGAAGGCCTATACTGAGATTCAAGAAAACAAAACAATATCTAGTCAGGACCTGTGCTTTGTAAATGCTATACTTATTTGCTTCTCCTCTCAATGGTATGATATAAAAGTTCTTTTATTTGCAGTTTGTAGTTGAGGAATCCAAGGACCTTATATGTATAATTTTTAATCTTATTTTTAATCAGCAATCCATAAAGATATATGTTAAAACACAATGTTGAAATAATATGTATATAATACCTCCCCCTCATGGCTTACCCATGGGTTTGCTTTTCACAGTTTTAGTTACTTGCAGTCAGCCGAAGTCACAAACTATTAAATGGGAAATTGCAGAAATAGGGCATTCGTCAGTTTTAAATTACATTCTGTTCTGCATCGTGTGATGAAATCTTGTGTCCTATTGTTCTCTCCTGCCTGGGAGGTGACTCGTTCCTTTGTTCATTGAGCACAGTGTTTGTACTGCTCACCCATTAGTCACTTGGTAGCTTTCTAAGTTATCATCACATTGACTCTCATGATATCATAGTGTTTGCATGCCAGAAACCTTCACTTTATTCCATCCTGGCCAGAAATCTTTAAAACTTGTGGTAGTTTGAGTTGATTCTGTATCTTGCTTTATTCCTTCTTCACCTGGTGTGTCAGGAGGAGAACGGAGTACTGAAGTTTGAAATACTCTTCTCCCCCTGGGCTCAGCCTCAGGATCTTATTCTGCAGGGAGTCTGCTCTCTAGATGGACTTCATTTCATGTGAACGAGAGGAAAGGCTAGTCACATGGTGTGGCATGAGTCTGCAGGGATTCGCTCGCATTGCCTTTCGAGTTCAGGGGAATGGGGGAGGGTGGGGACACAGGTTGAGATCTCTGGTACCTAATGTATACAGAAGCACATCGAGTGAGATACGCAGGTTATATTTCCATTTACTGGAACGTATATAGTATGAGGAGGAAGGACAGAGTTGGCACTGTGATAGTAGCAAAGAGTTGTAGGGTGCAAAGGAAAGAGTTGTTTTAACTGCCAGGTGGTGGGTATCTTCCAAAAGCTTTCATATACGATGGATGAATTTTAAAAGTCCTACAAAGTGGAGATTTGTCATGTTTGAGAGACTTAAAATGGAATTGTAATTGTGTTCAGGCATAAGGTAATGGGGGAGGTCACTAGAGAAGGTGGGTGAGAAAAGAGAATAGCTCAGTTGTTATGGAAGTGCATTTTTAGAAGAATATATTGAGGCCTACAAGAGACTCTTCAAAATGTAATGCTCTTATAGCTACCTAAAAAGATAAAGTTTTTCTGTATAGTCACAAGCTCTCCAAAATTCATTAATGATAGATAATGCTGTATATTGGATCTTTTTATTTCACCACCATAACCAAGACACAGAATTAAGATGTTCATCAACCAAAGAATTAATAAAGAAAATGTGGCACATGTACACTACACAATACTATTCTGCCACAAAGGAAGGAGATCTTATCATCTGTGGCAAAAATGTGGCACAAATTGTTAAATTGACCAAGCAATGAATGGTAACGAATGTATACTCTCTCATACATAGATGCTAAAATAATCGATTTTATATAAGAAGAGTATGGAATCATGCTTTCAAGAGGCTAGAAAGGGTAGGGGAAGAGATTGGATGGAGAGAAGTCTAGTAATAGACACCAAAATACAGTTAGAAGGAATTAGATCTATTGTTGTACAGCACTGTAGGGTGATGATAGTTTGAAGCAAATATTTGTCACATGTTTTATGAAGAACGAGAAGAAAATATTTGGTAGGCGCCAAACATAAAAAAGTGCCAAGGAGATGAATATCCCAATAATGCTGATTTAATTATTAAGCATTATAAATGCATATCTAATCACCACATTGCATTTCATAAATATGTACAATTATTATGTGAATGAAAGTAAGTGCAAGTTAAAGTAATACAGAGATTCTCCTTTGCACTCTTTGTCACAATGGTAACATTTTGCAGAGCTATAGTCCAAGGTCTCAACCAAGATATTGGCATTGTTAATGAAGTTATGGTGCAGACTATTTTTTCCAATACAAGGACTCCTCCTCAGCTACCCTCATCATTAAGCACTGGTTAAGTTGTCCTCAATTTTTATAATTCGGTCATCCAATAATGCTAAATAAGTGCAATAGTACAGGAAAATGAAGTAGAGATGTTTTATAAAAGCTTATCATAAAATATGCCAAATATTGGCAAGTACTGTCATGATACTCAATGTGCGTAGATCTATGGAGCTAGAGGAGACTGGTGGGTTTGGGATTGATAGGGGAGAATGATGGGAGGGGTGACACTGGTCAGGAGGCGTTGTTCTCATAAATTGACATGTGAACTCGCAACCTCTGTGTCACTATGCAAGCAAAGAAATGAACTTATTAACTAAAGCAGAATTTATGTCCCACATATGTTTATACATGTTCATGGGAAAAAATGGGATAAACATGCAAAAACAATGAGAAGGTCTGAGTAAGGCAAGTCACTTACCAAGTGTTTGTCTGCCAGCCCCAATGTCGTCCTTGGCTTCCCCTTGAGCTAGGCTCCTGGTTAGATTCTGACATTTGTGGAAAGACTGGTGCATTTCTCCTCAAGTTAGACAATCTCTAATGCAATATAGTAGCCATGTTCATAATCACCAAATAAAACAGTTCATAAAACAGAGGAGAAACCACACTGGTCAGATTTGACTTATGATTCAGAGTATTCCCTTAATTCTTTTTGCTGTTGACTCACAATGATGGATGGGTAACTCACTGGTAAGGTTGTGGACCAGACAAGTAACTGCCTGTGATCAGCGGCCCACATCCATCACACATGTATTAATGGATTCATTAAAATAAGTTACAGAGTTTTATTCGTTCACTCGCCTTGTTTAGGCTTGTCGGCACTAACAGAAACAAACAACAACAACCAAAACCCCACATCATTTCTAAAAGACTGAGTAGAAATTGCCTTAAGCAGTCTGGAAATTTTTTAAGCAAATTTCTTTCTACTCTCCCCCCACCCTGCACTTTTCAGTTTTTGAATAGATTCCAGTGTTTCTTCCCTTCCCCCTCCTACATGGAGTAATAAAACACAAGATTCTAAAGCAGATATGGAGTTACATGCCTTTCTGCAGCACTCTTTCTAAATAAAACAGGATATTGTGTTTGGTACCCTTGAAATGAAGTAATAAACATGCTAATTTCTCATGGGATTCTTCCATCACACAATGAATATTCCCTTCATTGGGTGTATATTGTATGCTTAGTATGTGTTAAACCATCTGTGGCAACAACAAAAATTGGGGTCTGTACCCTCAAATTCTTATGATTTTGTTGGAGAGGCAAGAAAGATGCAGTGTTGACAAAGACAGTACAAGGAAGGATTGATGATAAATCATGTAGGGTGCAAAGGAATAGAATATGGCAGTTGTAAATCCATCCCTAGTAAAGATGAGATTATGTCTGGGCAAGAGCTTCGATCTGAGTCATCAAATAAATGAATATGAGACAACTGTGTAGCATGGGGACCCCTAGGATCAGCTAAATACACCAGTGGGAGCTCTGAAAAAGTTTGTGTAAGACAGACAAAATAATCTATTGGTGTAGTCTGGATGTTGATGAATTTCCCAAATTATGATGTTGGGATCTAACCCCCAAATGATAAGTGATTCCTATTCCAACAGGAGCCAGTGATGATGATCCACCCCCCTCTCCCCCCCAGGAATGAGATAGATAGAGTGCGATTGTCCACCCAATAAGTGTACTTTGATATGAATGGACAGCAGACACTTCCCATTGTATTGGGATTGGAGTAATTAAATATACTTACTAACTTTCATGTTCATGTGTTAACATATGTTCTATGAACCTGCAAGAGAGTGACTCCTGAGAAACGGTTGGAAATTCTCATTAACATACAAGGAAAGTGAAGTGCGTAACAAAATGATAACAAGAATCTCAATCTGATCCTGCCCCTACCCTGTTCAAATAAAGAAAACAGGAAAAAAACACAAAAAAAACCAAAAACAAAAACAAAAAAAACCCCTCCTGTCCTTCTTAATTAGGTTGCATATTCACACATTGAACCTCAGTGCATTTTGGCTTAAGAAAATTATTTTCAGTTCGAAGTCATTAGAAGAGTATATAAACAGGATGTGCATACATTTGTTGGAATTCAGTTGGAAGAAAATGGAAGCAATTATATTGGTTGTTAAATAACATTGGACATGTCAAGAACACTTTAACTTAAGGTTATTTTAATAATTATCTTCATTTTTAAAAGTAATTATTATAAGAAGTAGGCTAATTAGCTGTTCTAGATATTTAATCAGAACTTGGATTGAGGCAAATTCAAAATAAGAAACAATCTTTTATTAGGTTCAAGGCAGGATTCTTTGGCTTCAGTAATAAAGAAGCATGAATAGTTAAGAACAGTGAGAGAAGATAATCACCTATCAAGTTGCCTTTCAGTAGTTTAGACTGGACCAAACACCTATTAAACTCTTCTCAACATTCATTTACATAAGATCTTTTAGGAAAAGTTTAGTTATCAGACTATCTAGGTACCCAGAACCAGTACCCACTGCCATTAAAAATATTAAGAAGAGTTTGATATGCATTTCAGCTTAAACATCACACTTAGAGTTAATAATAGTCTTTGGGCTCAAAGAACTTTTCTGTTTCTTTTTTTTCTTTTTTTTCTTGTTTTGGTCGTGGGACTTGAACTCTGGAACTCTGGGTTTGGGCGCTGTCCCTGCGCTCTTCAGCTCAAGGTGAGTGCTCTATGACTTGAGCCACAGCACCACTTCTGGTTTTCTGGTGATTTATTGGAGATAAAAGTCTCACAGAATATCCCACATGGGCTGGCTTTGAACTGTGATCCTCAGATTTCAGCCTCTTGAGTAGCTAGGATAACAGGGGTGAGCCACCAGTGCCTGGCTGAACTTTGCTTTTCTAATTGCAAAGGTTCATCAAGGCAGCAAAGGCTTCTCATGAATGGTTTTTCTTTTCAGAGGCAATTATTCTCCCTGTTAAAGATCAATTGTTATGGAAAGATATATCCAAAGTATTATAAGTGGGATGAGACTTATACAAATGGAATCACTGTGATTCCTAGAGAAACATCGTGGCCATTTTATGTCCTTAGTGCTATAAAGTAAATACTTCATACAACTTCTTAACGATGCATACAATAGTCTCACTAAAAATAGAAAAAATGTATCTTAAAATTCAGTTTTGAATTCTTCTTTTTATAAGTAGTAAAACATCGTCATCTATCACAAGGAAAGTGTAAAAATTTGAAGCGTCTTCATTATGAGTATGATTGCTTATGTAACTAAGTATGGTCTTTGAGGAGTAGATTCTATATGTAGGAAAAGAGATTCTTCTTTATGCTGTCAGTCTATTCATGCACCCACCTATCTTCCCATCTGGTTAGTTATCAATTCATCTCCTATTCATATGTAATTTTAGAAGTTCCCACATAAGTTACATGGATAGTACTATGTGAGAGAGCGTATGGTCTTGTCAGTGTGTAAGAGAATAACTCTTATTGCCAAAGCTGTCAAAGGAAAGACTATGGTTGATCTTTGTTTAATGTGTTGATTCTTGTTTTGGGTCTGCTATTTAGTTGATGTTCTTGTATCAGTCACTTTAATTTTCTGTACTCAGCCCTTCTATGTACATAAAATGTGAATTATATATGTATATATGTTATTGGAGTTGGAAATTAAGGCCTTGTACTGTACCATTTGAGCCGCATCCTCTACCCCCCTTCTTTTTCTTTGCTTTATTTTTCAGATAGAGTCTTATGCATTTTGCCCTGGATGGGTACAGACTTTAAGTCTCTAGCATGTGCCACATACCTAGTTATAATTCCTAACTCTTAAATACTAATGTCCATAGAAATTTCACATGGCACATATTATTGAGTTATAAAATAGGGAGATTTACAAAAGTTAAGTGATTTCTCCAAATTTACAGATCATATAGAAATTCAAACCTAGGGCTTAGCTAATCTCAATTTTATCCTGTTTTTTTCCCCCCCGCTCTGCTTTGCTTTTTTCTAAGACTATTCTAAGGAGCAAATAGTAAGTCAAAGTACAGTGATATAGCTTAACTCATTGTTTATTAGTTCAGAGTTTTTCAGGTAAAGAAATTTCACGTAGTAACTCTACTTAAAATTTCATTTTTCATTACTAATTTTATGATTAAGCAGTTTGTTGATTTTCAATTAATTACAAACATGCTTCGTCTCAAGGATTTCTAGAAATAATTCCTCTAGATCATCAATAATTTTCATTCATCTCTTTGGAAGACCTTATTGCATAAATCCTGGCTCTCATCCCAAAATGTGTTTCAGTAAGCTATTTCTTCAGCTAATGAGATTCCCTGTTAACTCTTAGAGATGTCATATTCCTGGAGTTATGCAGACGCTGCTTGCATCTGAAATAGATGTAGGGAAGGTCTGCTAATAGCACAATGTTTACCTACTGCTGAATCTCAAATCAATCACTAAAGAGACCAAAGAAAGGCCAATTTTAAACATTGTTAAAAGGTACTGGTTTCCAGAATTTGTTTTGGAAAAAAAGTATTCAAAAACTTTAGTTTCACTTTTATTAAAATTTGGAACACAACTACAGCTTTATTATTCGAGGGCATTGGGTACATTATTCTTAAATATGAATACTGAGATGTTTAATTTCAAAAATAACAAATGAAATTATTACTTTTCAACAATTTTTCAGGGGTTTGTTTCAACTAATTCTAATTGTCCCACTGAAAATGAAACAAGGAATTTCTCTTTGGTCAGTGGCCCAAATATACCATGTTCTCTTGAACATGCAGATGATATTCCTAGAAAAAAAATCTTTAGTGATGTCTACTTAAGGGTAGAAAAAACCTTTTGTTACTATAAATGAACTCCATTAATTGTCTAGTCATGGATACCTGGCTAAAAATGGGGATAATGTGTATGTGCCCTCTCAGATCTCCGTAATGAATTGTAGATGCAAACATGAAAAGTCAAATCAAGTCAGAGAATTGAATGATTGGTTCTCTCTACTCTCGAATTTGATATCTGATCTACAACTGGCCTTCATATGAATTATATCAAAGATACATTACATTCTCAGGAATGAATTTGATTCTTTGTTTTAAAAACAATTACTTTACAATGCTTTTAGCTAAACTTTTAACATTTGGCCTTAGATTTGTTTGCCTTTTGGTAAGTAAAGCCTGCACACCCTGCAGAGAGCTCCTTTCCTAGAACTTGAATAATGTAAATGGAAGCCCTGTATGTTTTCCAGTGATACAAATAGGGTGAAACATTTTTACAGCAAAATTATACTTCTGTCATCACCTAACTCCAAGAAACAATTGGATGAAATATTGTTATCTTCCGTAAAGCAATTTGAAAAACTTAAGTGAGGTCATTTTTTTGTTGTTTTTCTTTTAAACTCTATGGTCTTGGGTGGTAGTTGCAATAGAAAATTGTTCTGTTTAAGGAAGATAGGTCATAAAAATCGACTTTTCTGGAAAGATGCTCATTCTTTCTATACTTTTTGCAGCCTATGTATCAAATCTGTCTTCCAGAAGGGACAGCATGTGAATGTCTATAGTCATAGAACTTACATAAGAATACTTCAAGAGGATTAATGTAAATTAGATCTTTACTACATAAAGGATGTCTCTCTTGCCCTCATTTTAAAGGCCAAGATATTCTTGATTAAGGTCCTTAATTTTCAGTCAATAAATCCAACATCGGGCAATTCATGACATTATTGCTTCTTCAGGTGACTGAACTTGGGGACACAGCTGCGTCATTGTTCTGGCTGGGGAAAATGTTTACAGATGAGTCCTTTTCAGGAAACCATGCCACATGCAATGATAAATACGTTGTCTGTGTGTGACTCACCACCGTATCTTTGAGGACAGACTGAAGAGAGGAAATAAAAATTATGCATGTTGATGATTTCTTTTTGGTCAATACACAGAAAAGCATTTCAAGCTCTGATTTAAATGGGAATATGTTGAATTGCATGAATAATTGGAGCTCTGTGTTCTGGTATTAACAAGTGTCGTCAACTTGCTAGTTTATAAAATGATTCCCACCCCTGAAATTGGTGAGGCTAAAGGCACTAATTGAGCAGAGAGAAAAGTGCTATTAAGTTGACTAGTGTGTAAACGGAGCTGCAGAAGGCTTAAGATTTGAGGGACAGACCCAATGATCAGAATGCTGGTCAAAGATAATAAATCAACTGTATCTGTTGAAATCATAGCAATGTCTTGGTTATTGTAAAAATGAAGGAGAGTTTGCTTTATAGTTACCTTCTCATTCCCATACAGACATTATGATTTCAGTCATCTAGCAATTTATCCTGAGAACAATTAAGGCTTCATTTCTTTTCTTTATCTTCATAGTCTTCCCAGTGTTTCAAAATACAACAGGACTTAATGAAACCTGTCTTGTCTTCAGTAGTTTAGTTGCTAGATGATTTCATAGCGTACAAACTGCCATTGTTAGTGGCTTAATTCCTCCAAGGCAGAAATTCATGCACAGATAAAATTATACCAAAGGGCGTAAAAAGATCTTCAATATGTTCTGTTTAACACAATATTTATTTTATGCTGTTTACCAAATCGCATAATGTTTGCTAATTGTAGAACCCTCTACATGATGAAATGAATTTGTGTAAAGGAACAAGCATGAGAAAGTAGAGGATCCATTTCCTCCTTGTGAACGCAACTGTACAATATGGCAAAGCTCATGGAGCGGAAGAAGCAATATTCCTGCTACTGTGGGAAAATGTACCTTCCTTTCTCTTTAAACTGGATGACACCATTTAAAGAGACACCAGCGCAGATCACATTTCCACTTTGAAAAAAATAAAAAAAGGTAGGTGAAGCTCTTTCTTGTTTCACAATTCAAAGAGCTGCAGGTGTATAACAGGCTGCAAAGGAGGTTGTCTATCTAGTAGGAAGTCTGGTAAAGACATGGGCTCACGTGTGTCACAACTACATAGCCTACATAGTTTCCAAGTATTTTCTTCACAGAACGGCTTTATGCAGCCCTCGCAAAAGGTATTGAAATCATCACCATGGGATTCAGTTCCCAGGAAGACTGTGTTGAAACTTCCAGGTGTATTGCTCGTCAAAGATCATACTCATTCCTCTCCCCTACTCCATCCTTGTTATTTGAGTCGCCAATTTGAAATGCACCATTACCACCAAATAACTATTTAGCAGTATACAATCACACAATTGTGTGAAGAGCCCAACATAATGAAGGACACAGGGGAAACAAGATCTTTCACTCAGGGCACCAACCCTGCCCTGAAATGATGGAGGACTCTGTAGCTTTTGTAACACAGTATCCTCTCAACAATTACCTTCAACTAATGGTATGCTAAACTGGACAGGAAATCAAGTCCTGCAATGAATAGATCCATTGGTCCAAGTGACAGAAGAGCCCAGCAGAGTTTTAACATGACCTCAAAAGAGCCTATGTTCTCATTGGATAATTATAGCTCAACTAAATTAAAGAATATGGACATCCTCTCTGAGTTTATATGATTGCTTTTCCAATTCATTATAAGCTAATGTGTGTCTTATGGCGTATGCATGTGGAGTTAAATTTCTAGTGTTTCCCTTTTCCATTCTAACACTCTTCTCTTTGTTTCTAGGAACACATTGTACTTAGGAACACAATGAAAAGTTGACCATTCAGAGACTGTTGCCATTTCTGTAGTCCTCTTAACATCCTTTGCTTATTACCTCATTTCATCCAGTGGTTTGACAGTCTGAGTTTCACACATTAGAATATATAGCAAGAATATATAGCCAGCTTAGAATATATAGCAAAACAGTGTCTCATAAATATTGGAGAAAAATCTATTCCTCCTCTAGATCATTGAGTATCCTTTTACTGTGTAGATCATTCTCTTCTGTAGCTTTGATCCTTACCCTTCATTCAGACTCTGAGTCAATCATTTAAATAAAATCTCAAATAAATTGTATTTTAAATGTTTCTGTGTGTTTGTTGTAGCGTGTCTCCAAAGATTATTAAGTATTGTCTTGGGTTTTAATATTTTATGTGAGCTATATTGTACAAGTCATATACAATGGCCTTGAATTATTTTTGAGAGTTACTGAAGGTCATAGAAAAAATTTCATTGTTATACGGTATTATACAAGAAGCTAAACTTGATTAATGTCTCTTTTGACAAAAACAGTGGAGGTAATTCTCTGTGAATGCTACTAGAAATAATACTTTAGGTAGATCTTTCCCAGCTATACAGGGAAATGGTAGCAAAAGTAACAAAGGTCAAGGTTGAAGGTTTTGTATATAAGGCATTTTTAATCTAATCAGCATTTATCCACACATAGCTTTCAGAAAGGTATATAAATATAAGTGTTTATATTGAATAGATATTTAAAGATACATGTTAAGATATATAGTTAATATATATCACATTTAAAGATATACATGCAGTTATATATTATTTATATATATAATAACTGCCATAGTTCAATATGTTCCTTTCTCCTTTTTTCTAGATCAGTGGAATTTTGCCTCCCTGCCTCCAGAGAATGCTTGCTATTTTTGTGAAGGAGAATGGGGACATTGAACTGCTAACGCAGAGAACCCTCTTCACATTTCCCTAATGAATTTGGCATTGATCAATTAGACTGGTCAAGAAAAATAATCATTCACAGAAAAAAAATCCTAAATCATACTTTGTTGTGCAACTGACAAACAATTCCTTCCAGGTTAGGTTCAAAGGTTTAATAGAACTGCCACAAATTGCTTGGAGGCATGCTCTTTTTTTTTTTTTTTAAATTTTATTTTTTTTTATTTGTGAACAAACTGTACAGAGGGGTTACAATTGCATGGGCAGGATAATGCGTACATTTCTTACCAAGCATTGGAGGCATGCTCTTTTACTATTTCTCCACCCAATTATTCCTTATATAGGAGTGAGGTAACTGAAAGGGAAAATCTGTGTTTTGAGATCTTTCCTGTAATGGAATAGGTAGAATGGCAGGCAATTTTATAAAAAGTGAGCAAGTAACAGCTAGGAGACTTAGCAATGAATTGGCTGAATAGATTCTGCTAGGAAGTACTTAATAAACCAAATAGTTCCTAAAACTTTACAAGACTTGCACATGTCTACCACTGAAGTAGACAATAAAATTTAGTATTTCCACTTGTGGAAGGTAACAAAGCAATGATAAAGGAGTGCGTGAGGTGAGTGTGCCTAAATTCATACTCATATATACCCGGGTGGAGGTTTTAATATACTTCATAAATGAGCATAAATTCTTTAAAAGTGCATATGTTTGTATATGTTTACACAATTCGGATGGAAAGTGTGAAAAGAGCAGACAGCCTTTTATCTTGGTATTTTATTAGCTGTGCCAACTCCTTCTTTCAGCAGCTTAAAAAGTAGTTGAAAATTATTTTAAAAAATATTCTCCAATATTTATGGAAATGGTTTGCTTGGGCGGCTGAAACCTCTCTTAAGTAAATCTGATTGGCTTAATTAATTACATTTGATTGGACTTAATTAAATCTGATTTTTTAAATGTCCCTAGGACTTTTACCCACCCAATAAAATAGTACTATCTTACCTTGATGGTCAACATAATGAGAAATACTATTCAGGAATTCTTGTCAGTAGACTATAGTAAATTCATTTTTAGTGTACCTATTTGTACTCTACAGCCTAGTAATTATAGTTAAAATATGTTTAAAAAGAAATAATAAATATCACTCTGGTGTCTGATAAATGGTCTTTCTGTGGATTGAGCTGAAATTGGTTTTAATAAATTACAACTTGTTTTGATGTCATTGTCTCACCCAATTGGTACTTATGATTCTCATTTTTATATTGCTTGTAAGTACCACTCTCATGGGAAGATGTAAACAAAAAGGGCTCTGTAGAAAGATAGAGCGAGTTAGGGGTTTAAAGATAGTTGCTCAGATAGAGCTGTTTGCTTAGAGGAAGCTGAAAAAAAGCAAACCTGTAGCTAAAATATGGAGATTATGTGGTTTGGGGGGGTCTAAGATGACAGAATACAGGATTTTTGTAACAATATCTTTTTTGGGGGGGGGAGGTCCGGTCGTGGGGCCTGAACTCTGGGCCTGGGCGCTGTCCCTCAGCTCTTCAGCTCAAGGCTAGCGCTCTACCACTTGAGCCACAGCTCCACTTTCGGCTCTTTTCTTTTTGCTTATGTGGTGCTGAGGAATTGGACCCAGGGCCTCAGGCATGCAAGGCAAGTGCTCTACCACTGAGCCACCTTCCCAGTCCCTGTAACAATATCTTTGCAATGCAAAATGGACTCACATTACCTGATCATAGTGAAAATAAACCATTAAAATTAACCACTAAAAAAGGAGTAAAATCTTTTATATTTGAAAGTTAAACAGTGTATTTTTTATATGTAATGCATAAGAAAGAAAGCTCAATGAGGTTTGCAAAATAGTTTTAGTTAAATGGCTAGAAAGAAGGTGATTGGATCAAGTAAAAGCTATGCTTGGAAATAGTCTTTAAAAGAGAGAAAAATATTGGAAATACATATGTCCAATTAGCAAAAAAAAAATCACAAGAATATAGACCATAAGAATTATAATGTTGCCGGGCACCGGTGGCTCACGCCTGTAATCCTAGCTACTCAGGAGGCTGAGATCTGAGAATCGCGGTTCAAAGCCAGCCCGGGCAGGAAAGACCGTGAGACTCCTATCTCCAATAAACCACTAGAAAACCAGAAGTGGCGCTGTAGCTCAAGTGGTAGAGCGCTTGCCTTGAGCTGAAGAGCTGAAGGACAGCGCCCAGGCCCAGAGTTCAAGCCCCATGACTGACAAAAAAAAAATTATAATGTTAGAATGTTTGAATTAAATATACACTAGAAATAGATAAATTACCATACTCACTGATAAATAACTCAGAATCCAAAACTGAATATTCCATTTGAAAGGTTCTCTAATTCTAACTGAAATACTGTCACATGATATTAAATGAGCTGAGTAAAATTTGCAAGGTAACTAGTGAGAACAACTTAACAGGTGAAAAAAGTATAATAAAATTTAAGGATGGATTACGTTCTTGAATATCGACTTACTAAAATACTCTAATAAGTGAATGGTGTTGGAACAGGGATAACAAAATAACAGACAGCTAGAAATAAACAGAAATATACCTAGAACATTTATACACAAGATAGATGACCAGATGACAACTAAAATAATGATCTATATTTATGTTCTTATTTGTTCTGAAGGGGCTGTAATAAGATAACTAAATGTAGGAAAGGAATATTGCTTAAGAAACTTTTTTCATACTTTGAAACTCTGATCTCCTTTGGACACGAGTGGATTTTTCTGGAATGTGAACTTTCTTTCCTATCTCTGCTCAGCCTAGTTCTTCATTGCAAATGGCTCCAAAGGAATGATTGGCCAGTGGGCCAAATGGTATGCTTTTTGTCTTCATTTTCCTTCACATTGAAACCAGTGCTCCTCCATCTTTCTTATGGCGAAATTAGAAAAATAAACAAGAACGATCAATAGCAATGAACTTTCTCCATGCACGTGTTCTTTTGATTTGGAGATTCGGGGACACTCTAGAAATGATCCTATTGAGAAAAGCAACAAACCATTCCCAACTCCGATTGATTCTCTCATGCATTAGCTATACATGGATGATTTTACAAATTTTGCATAATTCAAAATTCTTGCCTAGCCATCAGAATATAGGAATATGTTTCTCAGAATGTAACGAACATTTCTTCTGAGATGAAATTAGCATATTTAGCTAGTGATTAAAATGTAGATCAGTTTATGAGACTAATCTTTGGCAACTTAGGTTCCTTCTTGCTCTCAACAAACAGGCCGCTTTTACCTCAACTGGAGCCTACGTTTACAAGGCACTTTCTAAAAAAGTGCCTTGAAAATGCAGCTCAGAGACTAAGTGGTTGCTTGTTGTGGTGATGCAAAGAAAGAAGATACTTGAGTACCAGGTGAGACTCAAGACTGTGAAGCCTGGTAACTGATGGATTAGATCATTAGGTAAAATGCCTCCATAAGTAAGATTTGCCAAGTTTCTAATGTTACTAATCTTTAAACGTACTATAAAAATTGCAGTGGATTTACATGGAGCAATTATTTTGAGTACAAGGAAGAAAACCTCATTACTCAGAGTTATTACTAATAATCACCATCATTAACGTTACTGGCAAGAGGGCAGTTATATGGCAAGTCATACGAAGGTAGTACCAGAGACAGAAAACAGAAAACCTTTCCCCGAGGGCCTGCAGTCGGCATACAATTTGCACAGACAGTTCTGCAGTAATGAGCTGTCTGTTGGAAGGTGTGGAGCTCTTCAAAGCAGGGCAATGAATGTAACAGTTGCTGTCTTTAAGCATCTCTGAAGTTTCAGCTCAGTGCAAATGAGATTGCTGCCTTTGCTTTAAGACAGGTGCTTTTTTTTTTTATCCGTACCACTCAGGAAGACTTTACAAGCTATTTAAGGATAATGAATGGTCAACAGACAATATATAATACAAGAGTTAGCTTAATGGTTATGAACATATGAGTTAGACCACTTCCCAGAAAAGGTTGCTCTACATAAATCTCATTGTTTATAGAAAAGAGTTAGTTCAAAGTCCTTTTGAGAAAATCCAGTAGTCAAGAAAGGTAATATCTGATCTGTAAATGGGACTGTGATTTGGTGGGACAATTTTAATAATATTTCTGATTTTTCCCCACCTATTCTCATTCAGTAGATGATATATTATATTTACATGAAATCTGGTTTGCTCTAAATAGAGCTGTAAATTTTAGGGATTAAAATTTGACCAGAGGGATTGGAGATGTGTCTAAAAATTAACTACAGTTTTTGTCTAGCATGTATGAGGTCCTAGGCTTGATCCCAAATACTGCAAATAAATGAATGAATAAATAAATAAGAAAAAAGAGAAGAAATAAAGAGATTTGATAGGATAGTCTTTGATAGGATAGTTTATCATCATTATGACAGTTCTAGTTTTCTTGCTTAAGTTAACTTTTTAAGCCTTGGAAAAGGTTTCACATATTGCATGTGACCAATGGCTGACACATCAGAAAACTTTAGTTTTGACATCTTAGCATGTATAGGAACAGATGAAAGAAAAGAAAATACACTCGAAATAAAGATGTTCAACGGAGATTAAAACCACCAAATGTTAGCATGTACTCTGTGTGATAATCATCTTTGTAAGAATCCCAAGAAAAGAAATGCCGATGTCAGAAAGATGGCTTAGATAAAATATAAATATGAGGTAAACCCAATTTGTGGGTTAATTTCAAAGAATTGTACTGTGAACGGAGCATTATCTGTAATCTCTTACTTATTTGGCAATACATTTAGAAATACTGATAGCACAGTTTCTTAATGCAAATATATGTAAGCAAAGCTCTGAAATGTGTATATGAATATTCATATATATATATGGCTAAGTAAAATACATACTTATGATCTCCACTATTAAAATTGACATTCCTAGACAACTAGTCAGATAACTGTACCAATACAAAATGTTTATTATGTAAGGATTCTGTTTCTGGAAAGATATTTAAATAACAATTCTTGTGCTATAAATATGAACTGGGAAATACTTATTACATTTCCTACTTAGACACAAGATTAATGGACACTGATGTCCATTTTTCTTTTTATACTTACAGATTTTATACTTATAGATGATAAATAATAGGTTTTCATTGGTTACTTCTTAGTGATGACTAATATCAATTTTACTGATGATATAATTATCAATGATACTAATGGTCTTTTCCAGCACTTAGAATTACTGTACTGTCACATTTTTGTTGACCTTCTGCTATTTATACTCTACTCTTGGACTGCATTTTAATTTTTCATTGTTTACATTATTTAAAAAATATTTATATTTCTGTCTTAAAAGTGATGTAGCAGAGTAGAATATTTTGTAAGATCATTGTATGAGACAGTTTTGTAATTTTGCTAGCCAAAACAAAAAATTGGCTTTTTATAATAGAACTAATCTCATAAGTTTGGTTAAAGGGAAAATTGAGATCATGCATGTAAGAGCTTGACATATAATACACTCAATTATTTCCAGTGGTCATTAGCATCAAGAGAAGAGCTTTCTTAACTAAGTTAATGTAAGGGAGAGAAGACTCATCATCATTGGGTGCCAGAACTTACCTGGCTTCCAGTGAGCAATAAAAATCAATCCCTTTATCCTTTCCACATATAGGCAGGGCATCTAGAGCTCCCGAATCATTTCTGGCCCTTAAATACTTGGATAAATTTCCAATACATGAGACTTGTTTTTCTATACAGATGAAGTTTATTGTGAACTCTCTGATACCTTTATTTCCCTTGCTGTAATAGTCTCTCCCATTTTTTACCTTAAATTTCACCTGTAAGTGAACATATGAACTCCAGTGAATACCCTTATTCAGGTCAATTTGTTCTCTCTACTGTTATTTCTATTCCTATTTTATACTGCTTGGTAACTTCAAAAATCTCAAGAACACCTTGTTCTTTAAGGCTTTTGATGGGCTAGATGGGCAAATGAAGATGCGATTCCATCTAATTTCTGATTAGATCTGGGTACTTTTATATCAAGTATCTTGGAAGTACTATGAATTATTTGTTTTTAATATCTCAACAATTTGAAACTGGAAAGAAAAATATTAGGGAAAGAGCTGGATGAATGGGTCTTATTGCCTGCTGTGCAATTCCTGCAAAGCACATGATCTGGAGCCTTTGCTGTGGGGAGTGGACAAGGAAGTATGAACAAAATTTGTTTATTTACAGCTAAGCCTGTAACTTATGTTAAGCCAGGTTCATTATTAGGGTCTAGCATAATATAGTAGCATAGGGTGAAGAAAAATTGATGAGGAAAGCCATCTGAAAATCTGAGGATTGTATACATGATCATTTTTTTCCCTTACTAGTTGGGAAATGCTGCCATTTTAGGGGCAGATTATCTCAATTCACTAAGTAGAACCAGACATTCTTTTGAAGGAGGGCTAGAAGACCTGATGGAGTATGTATTAGTTGATATGGATTATAGAATCAATTAGTTGCCATGCTATTTTTAATAAAAATGATGTCAGAGATTTTGAAAAATGAATAATTTACATAATTTCTTCAATTGACATTGTTATAGTCGGTAGATTTCCCCACAATCTTAATAATCCCTTCAAGTTTCATTTGCTATGCTATTTTTATTTAAAATTTTTGTCAGCACTGGGTTGTGAATTCAGAGCCTTGGATTTATGGCACTCTGTCACCTGAGCCATGCCACCAGTCCTGCTTTTTGCTGATTATTTGAAGGAGTCTAGTGAACTTTTTTTTTAGGGGGGGAGAGCTAGGTCTGGCTTTGAACCATGATCTTCCAGATTTGGTGTAAACCACTGATACCCAGAATCATTTGATTCTTAAATCATATCTTTAGCCTAATAGCAATAGGAAAAATAAGATACTGAAGCGCTCTTGTTCTTTTCTTTTCTTTGGATTGAAACTAGGTCCTCCTACATGCCAAGCACATTCTAGCACTGAGCCCTCCAGCCTTGAAATTAAACTTTTCTATAGAAAGAGTACCTAACCCAAGCTGTTAATATCTTGTAGCCATCAGCAACATGTTTCTGAGGGGAAGATGACGTTCTGTTCTCTCAAGGGTTTGTTCATCTTAGGTTTCTATCGGATATGAAACAAATGATTAGTCAAGGACACAAACTGCAAACAAAGATGGCAAGTTATAAAGTGTAATCATGGTAGTGTGATAAATTTCAGCTGGGCAGGACAATTTCAGAAAGCTGAACTTCTAGAAAGCCCTAGAATTTTCATGAGGAGAATAAAATTTCATCTAGCCTCAGTATGGACCTGGCCGTTGCTTTGTTTCTCTTCTGCCCAATCTGCTCTTAGATGCTACATGAGACACAGGACCCTCGTTCTTCATGTGGTTCCTGGTAATGTGTAAGATGTTGTTGGGCTTTAATGTTCTTTCTGAATATCGAGTATAAATTACTTCAATTTACTTCAATGGGATTGGGAAGTTTTTCCTCATGGTGCTCATGAATTTATCTAAAGACATCCTCAGTCACCATGTGCTCTATACATTTGCCCAAAGTTCCAACAGTTATCTTCTCCACATGATTTCTGTGTTCTTTACCACTTCAGTGACTCTTCAGATTAAAAAATAAATTCACAGCTTCTAGAAACTTCTTTCCAATAGCCAGATGCAGTAATGTCATAACCATGCTCCTAATTATTATTTGTTTTTATATTTCATTATATAATTATCTCTATAGATTCAGAAAGCTCTATGTACCTTTGCCTTGACAATCCTTATGTTTGGTAACATTCCTTCAATCACCTTGGATTTATTTCCAGTTTTTTTTCCCACAATTGAAAACAATTGCACAAGGTTCATCAGTAGCTCACACCTGTAATCCTATAACTGGAGATCTGAAGATCCCAGTTCAAAGCCAGCCTGGGAAGAAAAGTAAGTGAAACTCATCTCCAACTAATGAGCCAGAATAGAGAAGTGGCAGTGTTTTTGAAGTAGTAGAGCACCAGCCTTGAGTGAAAAATCCAAGATACAGCTTAAGGTTCTGAGTCCAAGCCTCAATACCAACACAAAACCAAAACCAAAACTTGAAATATTTATTGTAATTTCTGAAAGCTTCCAGGAAGAACAAGATGGAAGACTAACCATATGCTTATTAATTTTCCTCATTAACTCCTCTGATTAAGTTTGAGTAAAGTTAAGTTGAAGATGACCACTGTTAAGCTCTAGTTGGAATAGTTTTAGTTTCTCATTAGGAGATTATTTAAGATTGTTTATCTTATATAAAGAGGAGATTATTTAAGATTGTTTATCTTATATCAAGAGTTGTTAGAATAGTGTCACTGGGTGATTAAATTGTGCAATAGCCCAAGGATTAAGGGTCTAATAGCTTCTCTAAGTAATGATGGATGCTTCATTATTGTTTATAGGTTTAATACATGCTAGTTTATAGTGTTCCATCTAAATTGCTCATGTTCTTGAACAGTACATTATGTAATAGATTTCTAAACAATTTTTATTTGTCCAATAATATCCCAAACAAGCTTCTGTAACATATTTCATCACACAGAGATTATTTAACCTGATGGAAGGTAAACTTCTATGTAGACAAATGTGAATATGCTGATATATATGTATTTAGATAGATAGATAGATAGATGTATTAGTTACATTGAAGCTTAAAGTAGGTGGCATTTGTAAAATCCCTAGTAGATATATAGTTGTTAAAAGCAAGAGACTAAGTCACAGTACAAACTTGACCTTACACTGTTAAAGACAAAAGGAGGGACTATTGGAAAAAGATGAAGAAAAGTGGGGCAGATTGTTTTTAGATTTCTGTCTAATATGCTCAGCACTTTGGTGTTTCTTTGGCAAGTTTGCCTTTTTTTGGAACAGCATCGCTAGCTGAGTTTTCCTTTCTTTTTCCTGCCTATTTCTATGCCTATGAGAGGTGAAATCAGATTGAACACGGTTCTGAAAGGGTCATGGCAGTGATTTAATTTTGACAAGATATGCTAGGAGAGACAGAACTACATGTTACCAGGGCCAGAGAATGGAGGCTGGTGGCAATGAGGTCCACCTCTGAGCTTTTTAATAATGGTCCTTGCTGGTTACTTTGACCATTCTGTGAATCAAGGCCCACTAGCAAGTCAGCAGAACAATTCAGTGAGTGTTAAGCAGAACTTTATCTATGTCATAGGGCTAAATGTGTGTGTGTGTGGGGGGGAGTGGGAGAGAGAGCGGGAGAGAGAGAGGTTGTATGTATATTACTGCATTATTTTACTTAATATAAGTTATGGTGAAAGAAAAATAAGAAGCCATTTTCCTGAATATAAGCATGGAAGTTGCTTGTCTACTGAAAGTGATCACTTGAAGTGAGCACCTTGGATGATTCCAGCATAATGAAGGTGCTCTGGCCAGCTATGACCCTGGTGATTTTATCTCGTTAGTCCAAGTGAAAACAGTCTACTCTCCTAGCAGACTGATATTAATCTTAACATAGCTACACTAATTCCTGTCAGTGCTTTACCCCAGCCTGGAAAGTCTCCTTAGATTTGTTTTCAGTTGGTTGTAGTGTCCTGAATTTTCTGTGGGTAGTGCGTTAGCTTGCTCATCGCTGGATTATGGTATCTGACATAAGTTATATAAAAGACGGAAAGATTGAATTTGAATCTCAGTTTCAGATGGAGTAGACCCAGATTTCAGGCCTGGGATCAGGCAAAGCATCTGGGTGGGAGTGTGTGGAGGAAGAGGCAGCTTACTTCATAGTGGATGAAGCTCAAACAAACAAACAAAATACTGGTATCTGAATTCAGGCCTGCAGCTTGCTAGTGACAAACTCTATATTTGAGCCATATGCTTAGATCTTTTTGATTAATTATTATTATTTCTAGGGAAGATCTGGTGGTTTTGCCTAGTTCAGATACAGATCCTCCCATCTATCCTATTGAATAGCTATGATTTCCAATGTCTATCACCAGGCCTGGCTTATTTGTTGAAATAAGGTCTTGCTACCTTTCTACTTGGCCTAGCTTTGATCTGAGATCCTCCCAACTGCCATCTCCTGAGTAACTAGTATCAAACTGAAAGAGAGAGACAGAGAGATAGAGATAGATAGAGATAGAGATAGAGAAATAATGGCAAGAGGCAGGAATTGGGAGCTCCATCTTTGCAACTATGATGATGAGGTAAGGAACATTTGAGAGACAATAGCAGGAATTTTGATCTGATGGTGAGAGAAAAATCTGGCCAGACTATTTTACTTAAAGATCAAACACGGTTCATGGTTTTAGGCCAAAATTCTTTATTATAATAACTCATTTCTGTGCAGAGAAAGAAAAGCCAGTCTTGGTGACACTAATTCAGCTGCTTTTCATTTAAATATTTATCCTGAAGAGTAGATAATCAATTAAATTTTGGTTCTTCTAGGTCTTACATAGGACAGAAAAGAGGAGGATGCTTTCCCAGGCAATCCCTTCACTTGATGTCCAGGCCTTGAGTTTCCATGTTGGATTATGTCTTCCATCCTGTGTGGTTTGTGCTGTGTATACTGTTGGATTCCCTTCTTGTGGTAGTGAAGTCTCTTTCAGTTGGGTGATACTCTCAGCCTCCTCTCAGGTATACATTCTGATGTTTCAGGGGCTCATTCACTGCATGTCTTGGTACAGAGGAATCTGAACCCTCTTAGTCTACCCTGGAAACTATTCATCTCTCTCTTAGTTTTTCTTTTGGTCATACCTGCTCTCTAAGCTTTTTTGCCAAAGGCTACCTCAAATAATCAGATTCCTTTGTAATCTTAAAAAAATTCCTACTATTTTTGTTGATTTAACTTTTCTTAGACCTTATTCCAAAGTAGAGGCTGGGGAGAGAAAGGAGGCCAATTGTAGTCCTTAACTCTCTTTTGTCCAATCTGAGATTTCTCTATGCTCCTCCCACAGATCAAATAACATTGTATCCTCCCTACGTAGGAAAAATGCTCACTTCCCTGTGCATTTCCCTCACCATTTAACTTAGGATGTAAAAACTCTGTATTCTGCATTTAACAGTTAGAATGGAAAGAAAATTCTGGAATTCAAAACGTGCTCCCCCCACCCCCAGGTCACTGGTTGGCTGATCTTTCCCTCAGTCACTGTAAACTTGGACTAGTTCCTTAGAATCATAAGCTACTGGAAACATGTTTAGTAATTGTAGTTAATCTAGTGAATTAATCTGAGAAGTAACTGTCTTTATGTGGCGCTCTCGACTGTAGCAGAATTTCTGTAGAGATGACAAACTGCTTATTAGGTATTCCTGAGGTTCATTCAGGGAAATTGAACAATTGGATTCGTTGGGAAACAATTCCAAACTCTACACTTTTGCCTGGGAGAGGGGGAAGAGGAAGTCAACAGTATAAAAAATGCAGCATAAACCCTTGGTACTTGAAATTATACATTTTATTTGTTAGAAGGTGAGTATGGGCTGGTATGATTTATAGTTTTGTAGAGCCATGAACTGGAATATACCAGGTATACTTCATTGAACTTAAGTAATTTTCATTTATATAATTAGCTGAACCTGTCACAAATGAGACTCAAAAGCAGCACCCCAGTACAACTTATTTTTTTAATTGTTTAAATACCGTACAGAGAAGTTACAATTACATGGGCAAGATAATGAGTACATTTCTTATCAAGCATTGTTGCCCCCTCCTTTGTTTCTCTTTCCTATCCCTTCCCATACCCTCCTCCCTGTCCTCCATACCCTCCCCAGTACAACTTTCTACCTTTTAGACATTACCACATTTAGTATCTTAGGAACTCATTGGGGCTCTATGTCGAAGGTCTAGGATAGTGACATAGGTCATCCTGTGTGAGCTACTGTTCTGTTTTGTGATATAAATTGACAAATTTCTTCCTCTTTGACTCAGTTTAGCCAGATCATACTGAGAAGAAAGGGAAGTGCTTTCCTTATTAGAGAGTTAATTGGCAATTGAAAATGCATTAAGATCCTGGGGTATAATGTTTAAAAAATAATTTAAGAGAAATTATCATCACATTAATATATTTCAGTAACAATGCTCCTTGATTATCCTTAACTTAATTGTTACCCATGGTGGCAATTTAAATATACATTTATGATATAAGGCATGATTATGTTCTTCTAAGGGTTGTTCCCATTATCTTCTTATCCATTGCATTTTTGCTAATTAAACTTTTTATTGCATTTGCATCATGCTGATATAAAAAGAATTTCAGGTTATTATAGCAAGCATTCACTTACAGTATAAGGATGCTTGAATGTTGATATATTTAATATACCTTTGCAGCTGTTTTTTTTAAAACAATCTATAATTATTTAATCTTGTTCGTTAACTGTAGAACTGATTTCAATATCTAAGCTATAAATGATAATTGCTTTAATTTTCCTCAATAGTCTACATAATTAAATATAAAAGGAGAAGATGGTCTTTGCGCTTTTGACTTCAATTGCCAAATTGCAACTTTTCACATTCCATATTAGCACATCATAAATGCAGCTGGTCACTAAGAAAGAGGTTGGTGAGTATTTTAACAGAGCAGAGGTGGCATGTCTCAAGCAGTGGTAAATATAATGATGTTACACAACCTTTTTCTTGGCTTTTTAATCATCTTACTTAATCACCCTTGAAAAATGCTTATTTCTAACATATAACTCCGAAGAGCATATAACAAGTACAGAATTTAAAGATCATAAAACAAATGTACACATAGGAGATCCAGATTAAAAAGTAAAATATTGGTGTTACTTTAGAAACCTGTCTCCTTTTTCATTGTCAAGTTCTCCTCTTAATACAAAAGGATCACTTGCTTGATGTACTAATTATGTCCTTACTTAAAAAAATTACCATCTATTCATCTATGACCTGAATAATACATAGCTAGTTTGGGGAAAATGAGTGGCAAACAAAAACCTGGCAACATGAAGATGAAGAATTTGTGTAGAATATTTCATGTCATCTGATTTAAATTGTTTTGAAGCCAGAAGAGCCTCCTTGATGGGTAAAGTTATGTGGAAATCTTGGGCTGGGAAATGGGAAGAAGTTTGTTAAATTATGGTTTGGATACTGGACCAACTGCTAGACCCTGTACACACAGGGTCTTTGCTTTCTCCCTGTAACTATCTCTGCTTTCTCTACTTCCTGCTCAGAGGAGTAGATGAGAGCAATTGACTTCTGTCCATGCATGGAAGGGATGAGCGTTCTCAGCTACAGCAAGTAAGAAGGCAGGGAGACGAAAGAGTTTTATCAGTTCAGAATTAAGATAAATTAAGAAAAGACAAGGAGTTAAACCAGGCTAACACAGCCATTACATCATATTCTGAAATGCTGTGTTAGTGATGAAGCCCAGGACAGCAGTCTGTGTTTCTCAACATGTCTGTTATGGGTCTCCTTCTATGGTCCTCACAGATCCTAGCACTGCTTAGCTCTTGTGCCCTAGCTTCTCCTTGTTCTTCTGCATTTATTGTTATTAAATTAAATTGATTAATTAATTATGAGCATGGGTGTCCTGTTCTTAGAGGAAAGATTATTAGAATTTCTAGTTTTTCCTCCTTGTTCTCCTGCATTCCTTGTTATTTTATTTGGTATTTATTTATTTACTTATTTATTTGTAAGTGTGGATGTCCTGTTTCTAGAGGAAAAATCATTATCATTTTTTGTGATCTTGAATTGACTAGGACTGTGAACACTTTCTTCTACTTAATATCCAAATGCTAGTTTGGCTAGTAATAAAAATCTAAACTGGGAAATATTTTTCCATCCTCTGAACTTCTAAATGCATTGCTTTACTGGTTATGATTTCTATCATTTCTGCTAAAATATCTTAATTCTATCTTTCCTCTCTGGAAACTTGTCTAGTGTCCCTTTAGGCTACTGTGTTTTGAAAGTTTAACCCTTGATGTGAGTCAAGTTCCATTCATTTTGCTGGGTGTTCAATTTTTCAATACCACAATTCATTTCCAAAACTTTCTGTGACTATTTAAAGTCTTCTTGAAAATTTCTCCTGTTATTTTAAGGACTATTTTTCTCCCTTCTACTTTGTTCCAACTAGAGGAAAACATAGTGTGCATGTTAAATAAAACATGCTAGTCACAGAAAGACAATGATCTCTTGTATGTAGAATCAAAAAATGTCAAGCTGTGAGAAACAGAGAGTAGAGTGATATTTCCATTGGGTTGAGCAGAGGGTATAGAGAGATATTCAGAGGGTACCAAGTTTCAGTCAGGTGAAAAGACTATTGCTCTGAAATTTCCTGTAAATCACAGAAAAATATGCCATATTTGAAATTTGCTAAGAGCATAGATCTAAAATAATCTCAGCACACACACACATATAGCTCTGTTAACTAGCTTGAGGTAATTATTTATTTCACAATGTAAACATATACCAAAACAACATGTTATACCTTATAAATGCATAAAAGTTTTACTTGTCAAGTATAATTTAAAGAAGTTGTGTAGAGATGATGCACACATCATATTTAATTTTTAAACAGGAAATTGTACAGTATCCCTCTGATAAGCCATTCTAATAATGTCATCCAATAGGAAGATTTGTATAGATTTCTTAGTGAATTTTTACAGACCCCTTATGATCACAGTTTAGAACTGGTTGAAGCATTTTAATTTTCTCTTGAGAACTTTTATATGAACTATGATCATGTTGACTTCAGTAGGGCAGAGCTAGCTAATAAATTAAGCACAAAAATGTGATTGCTGAATTGTTTAAATTGACTTTCTAGACTCTCTAGATAATCACTCAAGCCTCTGAATTATTGTCAGTTTAGATATGAGGTTTTTTATTAGTATATTTTATTTCTTTTAAAAATTACTTTATTGTAAAGATGCTGTGCAGAGGGGTTACAGCATGAGTAAGGTAATGAGTACATTTCTTGTCAAGCATTGTTACCCCCTCCTTTATTTTTCTCCTACTATCCCTTCCTCCCCCCACCTTTTATTTCTTATTTCTGAGAGATTTAAGTCCTGACTTTCCTGTGTAGATATACATCACATATTATCTTGATTTCAAAGGTCAGTTTTGACCAATATGGACTGATCACAAGTTTGAGTGAATAAATCAAAGACTAGGAAAAAGTAATACCTTTTATTATCTTCTAAAACGGTGTAGAAATATCCACAAGCACAGGTTCTGAACATAATTACAATGTAAATCATGAATCAGAAGGAAATCTTTTTTTCAAAGGTTATCAATTACTTTATTGCTCATCTACAAGAAAGCATTTTTCAAGATAAACAAAGTATATTTATTTGAAGATGAAAGGAAAGCTGTGGAAGAAGTAGCTTTCCATCTAAAGAGGACTCTAAGGTGGAGTTTCCCCAAGTTCTCCCAAGGTGGTTTTATAGTAAGGAGCTCCTCCCACAACTCTTCCTCTTTGCTCTGCACTGATTGCATGGTAGCTTTGGCATGTACCACCCCAGTTCTTTCCATTTGTTGGAGCACCCAGGGCATTGTGGGAAGAAGTATTTGAGCACAAGCTCAAGTTACTTTGGGAACAAAAAGTGCTAGGATGGGACACATTTTTAGCTATGTGTTAAGTTTGCCACTTTTTATCCCTATCTACCTAATAGTTCCCCTTTCTCTATCTTATTTTCCTCTCTAAAATGGAAATCTTAATTGCTGCTGTGGAGCAGAAGTGCTGATGGCTCCAGGCCACTTCCTTCTGAGATGAGGTGAAGTGGGCATGGCAGTCTGAGGTCTTCCAGGAAGGCTTTTCAGGCCGATGAGGTGTACTTGTGTGTGTTTCATCTACCAAGGCAAAAACTGCACAGTACAGTTTACATAAGGCACCTTTCCTTATGGCCATATGTACCTTTATGGGTTCCACTCTGAAAAAAATCAAACCTAAAAAGCAGATTGAGAATATAGGGAAAAAAATATTTTCTTACCTAGTGTAAGGCCCTCATTTTTACAGGTAAGAAGGCTGTTTTCTACATATTGGAAGTATATGCCTAATTTAAGGGGATGTTAAGGAAATATCCCTTCCATTTATCTTTTGTGCTCTTTGTCACGTGGGCAAAGGTACAATTTTTGAGGGCATCATAGACCATGAATTTGTTTAAATGTCTTAAGTATTATGTTTAGAGAAGTTCCAGAATGCCATATTTAATGCTTTTAATTAATTAGTGATCAGAAGGAAATCTTAATGTAGTTTATAAAGTATTGTTAGCTAAGTGTCTAAAATAAAATTGATTAACTGAAGAGCTATGCTAAGAAACAAATTCGCCTTCAACAGTTTTAAAGATATAAAAGCAAACATTCCCAGTCAGATCAATTCACCAGATTATGTATAAAACACAGTATATAAAATGAAAACTAAGATTAAAAAATTGAGATAGAAAAAATATATTTCTCAAAAAAATTCATAAATTAGGATATAAAACACATTTACATTGGGAGATATTGGTAAATCTTAAAGTTAGAATGATGCATTCCATAAGAAAAATAGTTCCAGATATAAATTGATTGTTTCCATTCAATAATCATGTGTTTTAGGTTCAATGTCTCATCTGTTGCACCAGATGTTAAGTATTTGGGAGAAATATAATATTCAAGAAGTAAAAATTATATGTAAATTATTCATATTTTAAGTATTTACATATACACAGCAGCCTTTAGACCTGTGTAGATACAGACAATATTATTTTAGTCAGAGCAGAAATCTCAAGGTTCTTCTCTTTTCCTGTATCTTCATATAAACCTCTGCCTTTCTGCTTATGTTTCTGGGTAGCCAATTAGCCTTAGAAAGTTTAATACAACAAGCTGCTGCAAGTTGTCTACCCAGTGAACACATACTATGACTAAAGAAAGCATTTTAAATGGTCTCTGGTCTTGATTTCGGAAAGGCATTTAAAAAAAAATAAAACAAGATCTGTTTTGATCTTCAATCAAACAATGGAAGAGCCGTCTTCCACCTCCATACAGCACATCCCTTCCAGCTGGATGCAGCCCTCTCCAGAACTTTCCAAAGAGAATCCAGGAAAGATCTTACCTCTTCCTATATGCACACTAGCTCTAGCATGAGAGACAAGTATTGCCATTTCCTCTCTACACAAAGAACTAGCAGCATTCAGACAAGGGTTACTTATCTCTGATCATGAGCTTAATTTCCAATCTATGACTTTCAAAAATAGTGTGCTTTTTTTTTCTGAGAAAATGTTATAATGTATAATTGAATGTAGGAATTCTGTGGGGTTTTTTTGGTCATTGGTTGTGGGGCTTGAACTTTGGGATTGGGTGCTGTCCCTGAGCTTTTCAGCCAAGGCTAGAGCTCTACCACTTGAGCTACAGCACCACTTCTGGTTTTCTGGTGGTTTATTAGAGATAAGAGTCTCCTGAACTTTCCTGCCGGGGCTAGCTTTGAACCTCAATCCTCAAATCTCAGCCTTAGCTTACAGGCGTGAGTCACCGGTGCCCAGCTGAATGTAGGAATTCTTAAGGCAGTTTCTTCTTAGACTGTTTTCTAATATTCAGAGCTGGTTGGTCTCAAGTAAGTTTCAGACCAATGAAAACCATAATTTAAAACTCATTTTATTTTATTTTCAAAAAAATTACAAGAAGTGAATTCCATCAATCATTTCCATAAGGTTAATGATTCAATTTGTTTTGGAAAGAAACAAACAAATTTTTGTTGTTGTTGTTTATCCTCAGAGACTTCTATTTTCCTTTGAGAAATGTAAGTGTCTCTTTTGGCTAATTACTTATGGAACATCCAAGTATTAGACTTCTGAATTTATTTCAGAATGAGAAAGGATCTGGCCTTTGGCCACCCAGCTCCAATAGAGGCTAGTTTGTCTCTTTTAAGTCTCATGATTTTTTGTAGAATCAGAACACTTCCTACTTATTCTTTTAAGCTTTTTTTTCCATTTTGTTGACCTGCTTGCTGTCCATTCAGTTTCCTTCTGTGCAGAGACCAGTGTCAAAATGGTTTGGTTTGGGAATATTATGATTTGATAATAATGTGTTTAAGTCTTCCTCACATGATTTAAGATGGTAATTATAACATATCATCACAGGGTAATAAAAATGTACAATGCACAGTAAGTCAAGTTTTATTCAAGCCTGTAGCAGCCTTGAATTTCTTCCAGGTCTTTTTAGGGGAAATTTTTGCCCTCAGGGGCTTAGAAAACTTGGCATGAAGTATCTATTAAGTATGACAAGGGCTTGATTCCCAGTACTTGGCCATGAGATTTTCCCTTCAAAAATTCTCTTTGATTTTTTCTTCAACATAGAAAAAAATCCCCTTGTTTTTATGTTTTGTTTTGTTTTGACTTTATGATTTGATGAGTCACAGAATAGCCATTTTTCTCTAGAAATTTGATAGTCACCATTTATTTTAATTTTATCTCCCAAAGGTACATTTTATT
Organism: Dipodomys ordii; assembly: GCF_000151885.1. Lineage (NCBI taxonomy): Eukaryota > Metazoa > Chordata > Mammalia > Rodentia > Heteromyidae > Dipodomys > Dipodomys ordii. The sequence continues at coordinate 623,277 of NW_012267225.1, read as the reverse complement.
TTGTGACAGCAAAACCTATCGGTGCATGAAAGTATACCAATTTTGAAAATGTGATGAATGTTTCTATTTTTGGATCTTAAGAATGGATCTTTCTGAGTCCTTGATGCTTCATGTCCCTTAAGTAGGGAATTTTAACATGTCTTGTGGGGAAGAGTTGAAGGTGGCTCAAGGAGTGAAAGAGAAAGAACAAATCCACAGAGCTCCAGATTTTCTACTCTACACAATTCCAAAGTTCTTTTCAGTCAGAAGCATTGTCCTGTCTGCTTTTAGTTTTGATGTGTGTGTTCGAAAATTAGACGTCTGATATAGCCATTTACATCCAATTTTATAAAATAATGTTATAATGGCTGCTGGCAATGGTCATGGTGGAACTGAAATTGGGAAGTGGTTTCATCGTAGTAGGCAGTTGTATAATGGTTCCATCTTTGGAGTTCTCTGGGTGAGCCTCGAAATTCCTGATATCGTCACTATGTTCACGTTTCTGCTTGAGCTTTAAGTGTCAGCAACAATTTTTAGTACAAGAGGTAATAGTCTTTCTTTGATTATGATAATTTGAGAGTTTGACAAAATTTCTAGATATCCTTGGAGATAGACTAGAAGCAAAAGCCTTGAGAACAAGAAACCAAGAAAACAAACAAAACTCATAAACATACAGAGAAACAAAGAGAGAGCTTGCACTTCTTCCCGTTCTTGACAACCTTTCTTGCCAAGCATATTGTTGTTAATAATAGTATTAATATTTTAAGAAAAGTCAATGGTTGGGAAAGTGAACTGAAATAGTAGTATAAATGTATATCTCTATTTGGAAATAAAAAAAGGTATTGAAATTTTCCTTTTTGAAAATAATTCTCTATATTGTTGATATTTAAAATTATACCTCGCTGGGCACTGGTGGCTCACGCCTGTAATCCTAGCTACTTAGGAGGCTGAGATCTGAGGATCACGGTTCAAAGCCAGCCCGGGCAGGAATGTCCTTGAGACTCTTGTTTCCAATTCGCCACCAGAAAACTGGAAGTAGCACTGTGGCTCAAGTGGTAGAACTCTAGCTTTGAGCACCCAGGCCAGAGTTCAGGCCTTCTAATACACTGTTTTATCTCAAAGACTTATAAATGAAATCTGCTTGCTACAAAAAGGTGTGATATAGAATTTTTATTTTAAAGGAATGTTTCTATTCCGCACTTTGTATCTGGAAGTTTTGCAAAAACTTCCCTGAAATCTGAAAACTCAAGTTGGTTGGCAATGAAAAAGATGAAAATCTGAAGTCCCCAAGACCTTAGGGTATAAGCCTCAGAGGGCAGATCGGGGCTGGGTCCTGGGTCAGTCAAGGGCATTGGAATTTGTCACCAACAAACACAGGCAAAGCAAGAGGATGGCACCTGAGAGATTAGGATTCTGGTGACAAAGTTGGCTTAATTTTCCATTTTGCCTGGAGCTGATTCTTAGTAATACTTTATGTTCAGTTTCAAGAATGTGCTTTGCACTTACCACTCTCCTAGGCACTTTGCCTGAATTATATACTTTGATCTTCAGACACGTGTATATTAAAACATGATTATTGGTATAATTACTCTCATTTTAGACTTTGAAAACCAATCATGCTTTATGTGGTACTGGACACCCTCTTTCTGTCTGGATTCTCCATTTGATGGAAAGTTGAAATCTTGCTTTGCATCCCTCTTGTTAGAGTCTACTGAGGCTCCTTGAAGCAATGACTACTGTATTAGATATTCAAACTGTGATTCTTGTGGCAGAATGTTACTTACTTTCATAACTCTAAAACATCAAGTCTGAGTTATTTTCCTTGATACACTACTATGACATATAAGGAATTGGACAATCTATTGGAACTGAATTAGATAGAGGTCAATGCTATTCTAATACGAACACTAGTTTGTTCCCTACGGAAATATTTGCTTCCAGGGGCACATTTCTCCTCTTCTCAGCAGGAGCTGTAGTTCACTGTGACAAAGCATGGAATGAAAATGTGGAGTTTGTAATCAATCCAACAAAAAAAATGGGCAAAAGGAGTCAAGATAGAGACAGCATTGTAGCGCCACTGTTACCTCTTCACGATGCGATATGGACAGTCATTTATGACCTCTCAGAGCCATAATTTTCTCATCTGCCAAGGGGGGGAGAAGAGTAACTACCTGACTGATTTGTTGTGGAAACTAAATGAGATTGTCTATCACAAGTGGCTAACCTCTGGAAAGTGCTTCATAATGGGATTAGCTACTATTAATGCATGTACTAAGGAAGTCAGTGGCGCTAGAGGCTCATAAACTACCCTATGAGGATGTAGTTTTATGAGCCAGTTCTGAAATATTTTAGGCTCTCAGATACCTAAGGGTGGTTGTGACATAGCCAAAAATGATTACATTATTTTCTTAGAGAGTAGTATTTTTTCAGGAACTATGAGAGCCATTGTGATTTTTTCAACCTTTTAAAATCAATTATTCCCAAGTTATTTTTGCAATTAGGAAAAAATGTCATTTCTACTGATTTTCCTTTTTTTCCATGATCAACAGAGATGGTCAGCTGGTAGCAATATGGTCTCTCCCAATACTGTGTGTTGCCCTTCCGAGCTTTAATTGCTTTAGTTCTTTTTAATCCTATTCTGAGAACTGGCATCTTTACAAACAACCTGAAAAATAAATCTCAGCTTTTGTAATATATGCGAGAATGACAATATGCTAATGTACAAGTCAAGTTGCAGGGCTTACATGTTATCATTCTGTGTGGAGGAAAGCCTTAAAATCCAAAAGCCCTGGACCCAAATGTTATTCTTCCCAATAACACATAGAGACTTAAACCTCAAAGCAGAGGCAACATAATGATATCCGTTTCTCATTCATTATAGACCATATCTCTGTCCTGGCCTTTAGATTTCCTCTTGCACCTTAGAAATCATGGGGAGATAGATTTGAGTCTGCCTCTAGAGGTAAATAATGCTCCATTCCATTACCTGTGTCGCTATCTCCCCTGTAGCTACCTCCCCCCATCTCTTTCTGTCTTTCTCTTTCCCCTCCAAATGAGTGTATCTTTGGAAATAGAGAATATTCAGTGAACAGAACTCATAAATCAAATCATTATCATTAATAATCAAAGGGAGACGTTGTGAGAAATAGCAAATTAATCACAACTGGCAGGTGAAGTGACTTCAGCATGTGCTCTCTGCATATTAAAGGAAGCAGAATTCTCCCCAATGAGTTCTTACTTTAGTTTTAAATTTTTCTTATTCAGTACTACACTGTTTGTTATGGGGGTATTGGGTTGGAGCAACAACTGAGCCCAAGTTTTCATTCTCCAGTAATCTGATCTGTATTGTTTAATGAAGCTTGACTTGCAGAACTGCTATGTTTCACACATAGGATATGTTTAGCTTTCAGTTATTTTATTAGTGCTATAACTGCAAATGTGAAAGTAAAGTCACTTTTTAGAGGAAATAAAAACCTAATGGTAACACAAATTTAGAGTATTCACTTATTTATTTATTTATAGCTCAGGTCTTATTTGATAGTATATAACTTTAGTTTAAAAGCCTTTTTCATAAAAATGGAAGAAAACCCTAAATGTAATATTGTCAACTATTTTGATAGGTTTTGTAAACAGAAATAATAATTCATGGCTTCTTCCTCTCTGACTATGCCTCATTTTTCTAGACTCTTTTTATCATCCTATGTGTTTCTCTGGGTTTGGTTATTTCGCGTTTGTATTTGTGTGTGAAATAAGGATAACTTTATATTTAACAGGGAGAAAGTAAGCATAGAGTTCTGATCAAGGGTAGTTAAGTTTTTGCCCATGTCACATTGTGTTTAGAATGCTCATATTGGTTGACTTTTTTAAAGGCCATGCCAACTTCTTCTTTAAATATAAAATATACATTAATTTCTGGATCACACTCAGTCTTATTTCTATATTCAGAGTAATACAAATCAATGAACTCTTTTAGAAACTAGAAGGACATGTTTAATTCCATATTCAGTAGTGGGGGAGAGTGCAAACAAAATATGAAGGGAGTGGAAGAAAAATAAAAATGAAAAGCAAAATATTTTATGAAGAATTGAAAAACATAGTATTTTAGCGCAACATATGTGCTTGTAGGAGTCTGGCTTCTAGTAAGCTATGACTGAACTAAGGAATGAGGACAGAGCACCAAGGCATTTACTGCTTTTTTATGCAGGATGCTTTTCTCCTTGTACAATCATTACCAATTACTCTAAACCCAATTTAATCATCCTCATTAGAACGCCAGGAGTTTAACATTAAGATCCAAACTCTGGGTTTTTGTAACTGTAGAATTCTCAACATCTTTTCAGCAGATTCCTGAATTATTCAGGAGTGTCAATGTCTATTTCTTTCATATGACTTATATAGGTACCTCTTATTTATTTATTTTTCTTTTGAAAGCATCTCTATTTGGTTTAAAAAAAAGCCAAATTACAGAGATTCTAAGACAATATTACGCTGAAGTAGGACAAGGAAAGTAATTGAAAAATAGATAAATGCATTTTCTTTAAGAGTACACATTTAGCCACTGGGTTTTGCCTTTTTTTCTAGATTTTGTTTGAGTCTCTGAAGCTTGTCTTTCCCTGTGGAGTTCATTATTCTTGAGGAGGCATAGGTCATTGGACATGCAATCATGGCTTTTGGGTCAGATGAGTGCTTTCCTGGGCACTGGCCCTACCTTTGATCATACAGATGTTCTGAGAGTTGGGACAGACATCACCCACGTTCCTTGGTGAGACAATCCACATATATTTTAGAATATGTGGTATTTTCTACACAAATAACTTCTTGCGTTATTTAGCCATGAAATAGTCATTTGTTCCTGAGGGAGAAGCATATTGTAATAATTAAATATTCATTTTTAAGCAGAAATATGGCATGCATTTCTTTTTAATTTTTTTATTGTTTGCTGATCTGACACACTTTTTAATGGGATACAAACACAATTTTCTTAATAAATTTGAAATACTCCATAAGAGATTTAGCACTGTGTATAAGATTTATAACCAAGAGAAACCATTTCTTACCTTTTGCCTGAGAAACCCAAAAGTGACAGCAGTTTATGCACACTTAGATTAGTTTCTTGAATGTTTTACACTTTATTTATCTTTATCATTCCTGATTTTAAATAGTATTTTTATTACTTTTGAGTGCTATTGATTACGAATACTTTTGATTACTATTAAGACTACAAATGATAGATAAGCAGGAAGGCAAATGGAGTTCCCTGGCACAATCATTTTCCTCTGTCTTTTCCTTTCCCTTTTCTCCTGCTATTCTTCCTTTTTTCCTTTCCTATGTTTCTTAGAGTTTTGCTTTCAGTAACTCATATAGTACTACAGCATAAAGTCAGGCTGTTGTGGTTGATTTCTTACAATTAAACTGCCCAAAAGTCTAAAAAAAAGGAGCCTGAGCAATAATGCACATTAGGTTATTCAATAACACAAGGAATGTAAAGCGATTTCATATCTCCTTGAATCAGGAACATTAATTAATCATATGATGAGAATGCAGCGTTTTATTTACCAGAGTAAGAGGCTGCCAAGATCTTTCTGACTTTAATAATTGCCCATGCTGTTGAGGGAGGAAAAATTAATTTAGTTATTAAATTGGAGGGTGCTTTTTTTCCCCCTCTATCATGGTGAGGCTGGAAAGTAGCCAGACCATAATGTTCACGTTATGAGAGTTGGGATGTGTATTACTTTTACTAAAAGCTTTTCCCACCTTTATTGAAAGGAAAATAGAAAAAAAATAAAGTGTTGGGAATAGTACACCAAGCTTGTTTCTCATGAATGCAGATAATAAAACATAATAAAATAAAAAATAAAATTTCTATTATTGTGCCTCAGGTACAAATGGAATATAGACAGACAAGGATGATGCACTGGATGGGCACAAATGAGGACCCAAGGACTTTCTTGGCGTTGTAGACCAACCAACTGATGTTGTGCCAGGAAGACATAGTCTTTGTAATCCAAGCACAATGTTGCTTGGGAATGAAGCTCTCTGCATCCAGGGACTTCAGAAAAGCACAACCAGGTGCTTTTCCATTATGTTTTTGCTTTCCCATCCGTACACATGTTTACATTCCTGGCAGAAATGCTTTTCGTGTTCCTTTCTCTTCTCTACCCTCAAAGTTCCATTATCCTGGATTTTCTCAAGACGTAAGAATTTTTCATGGGTTGCCCTAAGCTGAGAGATCTTGTTTTTAACTTTTCTTTCATCTTTCCATGACTCTTCTGTTTTCTTCTTCTTCTTCTTTTTTTTATTATTGTTCTTCTCCCCTCAGTGATTGAACTCACTTTTATTTGTGGCATTTCCAAACCCAGGATCTGATACTATATATGCTCTGCATTTATATATTTAATATTTTATCTCCTGCCAATTTTATTAAGGGTGACTATAAGAATCTAACCAATCTTGGCAATTCTAAGTATTAGAGTTTTGAACTCAGGGTCTCTCCCATGTTGAGCTGGTGTTTTACAACTTTAGTCACATTTCCAGTCCCTTATAGCTTAGCTATTTTTTTCAGGTCATGTCTTTTTTCTTTTTTGAGATGGTAGGCCTAAGCCAGCCTCTAAACATGATCCTCATATTTTGTCCCTCCCACCTAGTTGGAATGACAGACTCACATCACCACACTCAGTTTTCTAAAGCCAAGACATCTTTAAACATCATTTTGAGGTACTTAGGTGCAGCCATCACCTATTACATTTATATCCTATTCCAAATGATGTTATTTCAAGCTTTTCCCTTCCTCTGGCATGTTTATTTTTATTTACTTCCTGATCATCTATGAACTAATGGAAAGAATGTGAGCATTGTGTAGATTAGTGTTATTTGGGAATTGTTGCTCTGTTTCCATATTTGAGGAGAAATAAACATGAATTACATGACACTTTTTTTTAACTGGGAGTCCTTGGTATCAGCTTTATTTAACACACATTGTATAAATAATGTCAAAAAAGTCCAGACCCTAAGGCCAATAATTAAAAGCAGTGCTTCAAAAGAAGTTTATTAGAATTCCCTGTGTGAGAGAAATGTCAGAGCTTGTGAGTATTTTTGTATTTATTAAGTCAAAGTCTGAATTCTAAAATTTCGATCTATTGGTCAACAGCTGGATCCCAGAACAGAATAGATAGTGAAAACTTGGAACCAAAAATAGAGGAGCCACTGATTCTAGACAAGCATGTCAAATTAGCTCAGTGAGGAAAGAAGAGTATCTCAGGAAATGGACCAGGAATAACTGGATTCATGTGGAAAAGAAGTGAATTGTGATGCGCTTCTTCCATCTGTGTATGAGCTATCGAGTATAAATTTATAAAACCTCCAGAAAATGAAGTAAAAAGCTATTCCATGGGTCCTTAACCAACCTACCACATTATAACATGAGTGAGGAAATAATTCAGTTGATAGAAGCAATCTATTGATTTGTAACAAATAAAATAAAGAGAAATTAAAATAAATAAATAAATAAATAAATAAATAAAGAGAAATTAAACTATGTGAAGGAAACCAGGGAGTTGGCGATTTTGGGAAGGGAGAACCAATCAGAAGTTGCCAGGGCATTAACAGGGCGGTTTTGTAAAAGTAATGACTATTTGCTGGTGTATTAGTAGCATCCATTGCTATGGGTCAAGACCCATGGGTGTGTCTTCACACTAGGAATATTGACTACGGAGCACTACCAAAATGCACCACCCAGAAGGCTTTTATAATAAGAGCATTGAATAACTTGAATTAAAGCAAAAACAGATGATTAAAGACAGTTTTCTTCCATGCTATTTCCTCCTAACGGTGGAATTAAACACTGATCTTCTGTAAATTGATTTCTAAATCAGTTTTCTATTTGAAATCTTTTCAAGTGGCATATTTCTACCACACTAGCAACTACTTAAAATGTGGACTGGTTTTATGTTGTATTTTCTTGCTTCCATACCTTTGTGCACATCAGTGAGGCAGTTTCATTTTGCACTCTAACTTAACAATTTTATTTACTTTATTTGGTAATTACAACTTCAAAATATGATAAAGAATTAAGTAACTTGTTCAATATCATATGTAGTTTTAACTTTAAGAAATGAAATCTTTATATCTGATGGTAGGAAAATATTTACATTATATATGTATATATAACACTATATATAAGAAATAGTCACAACAATCACAAAACAATTTATTGCTTCATACCATTTTTCTTAGGGTTTCTCTGAGGAATTATTTTATTTTTCTTTATTGAGATTAAATGATTACATAAATTTCACAGTATTGTGGGATAGTGATACTTAGCTAAAGTCACAAACACATTTTAACATTCACAAGATGCATTATCATTATCATGGTCTATGAAGCTTATGAACTCTACAAACTTTGACACTACAAGTATTTTTTTTCCAAATTGGATGATATGTACATTTCTTTCCTTTTGCTTAGTGTAAGCTGTGGCCTTTTTTTTTTTTTAGCAACATAGACTTATTGCATCTTAAATACATAAAGTGGTGTTTCAGTGACTGATAATGCAAGTTGATTTCATACTCAGTTCTAAGACAAAAAGATTCAAATTCAAGCTTGAAAGACAGATATCTGTAAATGGTAACTAAGAAAAATGGCTTACAGAGCAGGCAATTTCAGCAGGCAGAGTTATTACTCTGATTTGGGTAAATCAGAGTAATAACTAAACTACGACATGTAGAACTCAAGATGAAACCCACCCAACTCTATTCACATAGCTGTTTCTTCTTCCACATAAATTCTATTTCTAGAGATCTTGGTTTTCTTATTACGTATATTTTTGACACATTTTTTAACCTTGCAAATCAAGAGAATTGAATCAGATTACACCATTCATGTATGTTTCTACATATTTATGTTTGAAAGAATAGTTTATTAGGATGAGCACCCTCATTATTGGTATGAACCAATTCAGAATTTTGATAATTATTTGGGGAGCTTATAAGAGTCTTTTCACAAATGATCCTAAAGTTGTATTATGTTGATACAGATATAATACTTTTTTGGAGGGGGCGGTCTGGTCATGGGGCCTGAACTCTGGGCCTGGGCACTGTCCCTCAGCTCTTTAGCTCAAGGCTAGTGCTCTACCACTTAAGCCACAGAGCCACTTCTGGCTTTTTTTTTTTTTTGCTTATGTGATGCTGGGGAATCGAACCCAGGGCCTCATGCAAGCACTCTACCACTGAGCCACCTTCCCAGCCCCACAGATATAATACTTTTTTAAACTAAGGGCAAAAACACCGGGTGGCCCTCAGTGTCAGAATATGTGAATCTATGAAAGTCCTTAACTTTATGATCATAAATACCATTTTTCAGATGTGTGGTATGGACTTATAGTACCCACCATGGTTGCAATAGCATCCCTTCTTTAATTTGAAGGAAATCACCAAAATATTGACAGATTTCTTGCAGGAAATTTTTCATATAATATACTAGAAGACAATATATCAAGAGTCCCTGAATGCAAAGCCAACATAGCATAAAATTGTTTTCCTTTTGTTCCTCTCCGTCCTCCTCCTTTCCTTTTCCTCCCCTGCCCTCCGCTGTCCTTCTCTCTTTGTCTTTCCTCTAGTCTTCTGTTTCTTCTCTGTTGTAGGGTGCTGTGCACATATCTGATAAGTTCTATTGAAAGGATCTAAGTACTAACAGAGAAAAATGCAATGGTGCATCTACTCAAAGTTGTAACCATAGCCTAAGGCAAATTTCAAATAATTGTAAATATTTTTAAGGAAGATGCATTATTTTTTCAATGGGATAGTTGAGAAATCTTACGGTATAAACTTATCAGTATGAACTGATGTGATAATTTGACTGGCACCAATAGATGTTATGGTTCTAGCCTTAGTTCTGCCATTAACTTTCTGTGAGATGGAGCAAATATTAGTGCCTCAAGTCTTAGTTGAACTGGAACTTGGATAGATTTTAAAAGTATTTTCAAAGTATGTTTATTGTCATTAAGTAGTTGTACAAAGGAGTTGCCATTCAACAGAGTAGTTTAGAACACAGTGCATTGTGATCAGTGTAAAATGTCAGCATTCTCACCCACCCCTCCAACCCACCCCTTCTCTCACTTGTCTTAATTTTGTAGGATATATGTTGATGTTTTTTGCCAATAAAAAAACACAATTGATAGCCTGGCGCTGATAGCTCATGTCTGTAATCCTAGCTGCTCAAGAGGCTGAGAACTGAGGATCGTGGGAAGGAAAGTCCAGATGTGGCTCAACTGGTAGAGTGCTACCCTTGAGCTGAAGAGCTGAGGGACAGCACCTAGGCCCAGAGTTCAAGCCCCATGATCAACAACAACAACAAAATTATGAACACAGTTCATCTTGATCCATGTCACCCCTTCATCATTTCCACACTTCTTCGACCCACCTCTTCCTTTACTTTTCATAATTTTGCATGGTATACAATGAATACCTAACTACATTCCGCCCACCCCACACTTTCCTCCTTCATTGGTCTACACCTCTCCTCTTGGCCTCACCCTCCTCTTGCAAGTGCCCATTTCCTGGTGCTTATTTTGTTGGGCTTTGACTTACTCAGATCTCCAGTTTTAAGATATAAAGAATGTAAGAAAGAACATGGGCCCTTTTAGTTAATTCAAACCAATAAATAACCCAAGAAATATTTGATTAAGGATGACGTGGTCAAATGACTTGTATGAAATTCCTAACTTACTCTTTTGGGTAAGGTACCTTCTCAAGTATTGAAGGTAAAATAAATAACTTACGTAGAAACACATAAATACTCTCCAGGCATTTATACTACTTTATAGGAACATCTCAGAAAGATATCCTCTTAAAAGTTTTAATACTATTCAGATCTGTTTAAATGAATGTCAACCTGTATTTCCACATAATTCATTATGTCAACATTTTACTGAGATGACATTGAAGCAGGTCAGCACAGTGGCCAGGCCAAATAAACAGGAAATAATTTAGGACTTTAGTGCTTTTCTGGAGCCCAATGGCTCTTGTCTGTTTAGTCTTCTCTATCACATGTATGGAAGTTTAGGAGCAATGGCATTATTTCTCTTTTGTGGTGACATGTTTCAACTGTCCACCTTTGGCCCACCTGTAGGAATCCTGGGCAGGTACTGGTTGATACTGAATGCCAAGACAAGGTTAGCATTTTCAGATCATTCCAATGAGATCCACACTAGGATAGATAGCAAAAGATGGCTATTTCTACAAGATCAACATCTCTGTGATGCAATACAAATGTGTGAGCAGAAAACATTTGAGATCTTAACTGGTCCCAGTTAAGAAACTCTCATTGGTCTTAAAAGGGAGAAGAGTACAGAGCTAGCCATTGAGAAGCACTTTCCTAGATGAAGGCTGTTTGTTCTCTACATTTTTGCCTTGAACTATCCCAAACATGCCATCCCATCAAGGGAGCAAGACTGGTTGATTACCCACTGTGCTGTTTCTTGAAGATAACCTTAGCTAAATGTTCTTACAGAACTAAAAATATGAATGATATAGATGCTATGATCTAAAATCATGATTTTACTGTTTTCAACAGATTGAATAGAAATAGCAAGAGTTTCTTACTTCAATTCCTGCCTTTTCGAATACCTTCCTGATCTTATGAGAAAAGTTAACTTCAAATTCTCAGTTCCATCATTTGGAAAATGTGCATCCTGATGTGTCTGAGGATCAGTTATGCCATAGTAGGCATGGTAAGATATCAAATACATAGTAAGAGCCCTTGCACGGTAATATTAAAATGAAAGGTATATTCAGGTTATTATTACAGGCTTTTTTTTTCCAAAGTTCAGTGAAGGCATTGGTATAAATCATGACCAATATAAGACATGGTCATTTGATTGTTTGCAAATATCAGATAAAGGCAGACACATTCCAACACGGGCATTACTTTTATAATATCTGAGTTTTGCATAACTCCTCACACTTCGTTTTCATTTATACAGTATAAGAGAATAACCATATTTGAATTTAAGAAGGTGAGAAAGGTAGGAAACTTACAAATCTAAAGTGCATCTTTTGTCTTACCATTATTTGTCGCTGAACCAAACAAATAAAAAATATAGAAAAATAAAAGTGTGCAGACAGTTAAATAAGAAGCAGAAAGGCATAGAGGAAATTGCTCAATTTATAAATTGTAGTCTTGGCTTTAGATGTTATGTATTGTAAGTGCTTAGTAGGAGGTAAAATATATAACAGAAGTATTGAATCCATTGTGCCTAGACACCTAGTTTGGGGACAAGATGTTATTGGCTTAACTTCTGGTTGGATAGGAGTCACACTGCAAGTTAGAGAACAATCTAGAGAAAAGGTTCCGTGAGATGATCTCTATTTGCACAAGGATTTTACTAGGTGGGCTTGTAATAAACATGTTTGCAAGGTGTGTTTGCTGTGATTAGCAACAATAAATAGACTAAAATGATTTGACATTTGGGAAACGGGGTCGAAGAGATGGTCTTTTAAGTATGACTTTGAAAGGCACTTTTCATAATCACAACATTATTTAGAACTTGAGCAAGAAGCCTTGGCCATTTATTTCCTCCACCCAGAGGCTGTTTGTTTTCTGAACAGGAAAACACATTGTGCTTTCTGGTGTGTCCTGAGAACAAATTACTCTCAAATGGTTTCGAGAATATGAGAGATTGCCTATCTTGCTATATTTAATAGAATAATACAAACCTGTATGCTCTGACTGCTTAATAAGGAAAACATATTCTGCCATCATGTGGAATGTTGGAGAATCTTCCCTTGTTTGATGGCTTGCCTCATTTGTTGGTTACTGTATAAAATAAATAAAATTTCCTGACAGAGAAGTCATTGTGGCTACAGATAAAATGTTTTTAAAATCATGAAGGAAATAAAGTGAAGAGCATTAAAACCAACAAAATCTCGATAAAGTAGATGCTACCTTTCACATGACACCGATTTTGAGTGGAAAGGAAAAAGAAAAACTTCCTACGCAGAAATATATCGTACAAATGAGAAAGAGAATAGATCTTTTCATTTAGTCTCCCTTGGTCTACTGGGAAAAAATTAAAATGAGGAGAACTGAATGCCTCAAATTAATTGAGCAGTTTACATCTTTTTTGTTGCTAACTCTGGACTTCATTTTTTTTTTTTTTTGCAGAACCATGTAGTACTAGCATGCTTCATCTCTGTGCACTTATTAAATACATCCCCTGTTTTCTTTGGTGCCATCCATCTTTTTAAATTATCAATTCCTTTTTGTTGGGGGGGGTGGCGAAATGACCCATTTCTCTGTAATAAAGGTTAGGGGCGTCAGCCAGCCTGGAAACACCTCCTGCCGATAAGGTGAGAAGACTTGATTTTACCTGCCACGCAGGGACCCGTTTCAAAGGAAATTTTTGACCCGGCTGTCATTCACACTTAATTTATATGCTGGAGAGAACTTAAACCAGATGTCATGTGTTTCTTGCTGTAGTGATTCATCATATTCTACAAGGAAGACAATTTTCCCTCTTGTGGGAAAAGCAAGTAGGAGTGGGATGGTGGATACAGGACAAGAGAAAATGGAAAGAAAAAGGGAGTTAAATGAGCTTTTCTTATTGGGAGGAAAAAAATACACTGTCGGGTAGCAGGAAAGACATGGTTAAAGTATTGCTTGCCAAGTATCATTTTTAAAGGGAAGTTTCCAATTTTTCATGGAGGAATATATCTATAGGTAGCCGGACTTATATGGTAGATGCAATTTTCCACCCCTTCACCTAATTTTCCACACAGATTCATCTGTTTCCTCCTTTAAATTCTATATGGAAAACTCGCTTCCCCCTTGAATGATAGAATCCGAGGGAAGAAGGAAGGAAGGAGTTAAACCTATTTCTTTCAGTGAGGGGAAAGTTGTTTCCTGCAAATATATCTCAGTAGCCTAGGAGAAATGTTCTGCTAGATTAGGTTGATTGAAAAACTCCACTGATAAGAAAGGAAATGAAGAAGAACTACCTGGAACTGTGGCCTTCATCCTATCTAGCAGTCTGTGGTCACTCCATCATTTTAAACTCCTGCTCACAACTCAAAGTGTTCAAATGCCTTTCCTCAACAGAATTATATATGATCCACAAAATAAGCGCCTAATCCCTTTCCTTTTCTTTAAATATGTGCAATTTAATTCAAATACCTCTGTACATGTGTGTGTACATGCATGTGTGTGCATATGTATGTGCATGTACATGTATTTTCTTGGAGAGAGAGCTAGAATAAATTCATGAAAAAAGGAAAAGAGTAAAATAGAGGAGAGTAATTCAAATTTCCTCCAGAATTGCAAGTTCCTTTTTGACTCCTTTTCTTTCTATACATGCTTTACCTGCCCAGTATACTGTTTGCTATTGGTCCTAGCAATACTTGTGGTCATATCTTAGTCCCAAGGATTAATCAAGCCCCTGGAAGTTTACGGCTAGTAGACCTGAAGGAAGGAGACAGCTTTTCTCCTTGGCATATTTTACAGAACACAAGTCAGTGTTTGTTACGTAAGAGTGCAGGAGCATATGAACGTTAAGGAGCAGAGAAGAATTTCTCTTCCTGCTGAGTTTTTATCATTATATGCCCACCATGGTGCTTTGACCATCAGGCCACCAGGAGCAAACAGTGGAACGGCGTTTGGAATATATCCCATCGCTTCAGCTTTTATTAATGATTTTTATCAGGCATCGTTAGTTATAAGCTAAGTTCCTCGGAGTCAAGGGTGAAATCTTCTCTATTTTGAGTCATATATTTGTAGCCTTCAATAAAATGTGATGTCCACTAGAGATAGCCAGTGTATGTTCATCAAAATGAGTATGTGATAAAGGACTAAACAAGTCATGCGGGTGTGCTACAGAATTGCTTGGGCAAAGGGAGAAAAGACTCCAAAAGAAAAGTATTAAAAAGAAATACACAGAGGTGGCATCAGAAAGGGCAAATTTGTTGATATTTGTTCTCTTTGCTCTCACATTATGAGCCATTTCAATAGAAGTTTACAGATAGAGGCTCACCAGCAAGTCAATTTGCTCTGAGTTCCAAAGTCATTCTTCAATAGTGAAATATTTGAAGGAGCCCCAAGCTTTGCTAGATGACTTTCTGATAGAAACTTCTCAAGCCAGAGGGCTTGAGAAAAGTAAGTCTCACAGGACTCACTTTAGCTCACTGGTGAGTGGAAGATTCTTCCTTCACTAATGGTCAATCATCATGAAGGAAATGATCACATTCCCTAGTTCATTAGCTGGGACAGTTCCTGGGGAGTTTTGAGTTTGCTCAGTTGAAATGCATACTCCTTTAAAGTAAAAACAACATTTTTTAATGTGTCTTTGGCAGAATATTCAGGCTGCATAATTTTATGTTCTGGAAATCCTAAGAATTATATGGTACTCAGGAAGATAGGGTAATGGTCTTTTATACTGTCATCAACTTTAAACTGTATGTCTTTGCAACTTGACAAACAAAAAAAACCCCTCTATTGTTGCATGCACAAAAAAACTGAACTAGAGTTATTTGTAGAGTTTCATAAGTGAAAAATATATAAAGCATAGAGAGTAGAGGAGTGTGTGGAGCTATTGTTACGGGGATAAGTGAGAATGATGGTACATTCCAATTATTGGTGAGGGCAGTTTAAATGAATGAAACTAAATTGCCTCACAAGATCGCAGGACAAAATTGAATAATAAAATACACCACAATCTGTGGGAGTGTTCTTTTGATCTACCTGATACTTGGTGCTCTTTGGGTATTTTTGTTGTAAAGAGCTATGAAGGCAATTACAGTAATGTGGAGATTTTCAGATGTGACATTGATGACAGGGAGATTTGAGCAACTTTTCTCTAGATAAGCCCTGCAAGAAATACACTACTAGATCTTTACCTTTCAATATACAGCGCAGAAAATGCCTATTGATTTCCATGCTGCTGTGTACTTACCACTGAGAATTTGTACAAGTGCCTCAATCCAGCAAATACCACAGCAATGAAAGAGAGAGGGATGGAGGGACAGAGAGAGAGATAGACAGACAGACAGACAGAGAACAGGAGAGAGGGACAGAGAGAGGGACAGAGAAAGAGAGAGAGAGAGAATGGGTTTGAGTGAAACATAAAAGACTTACGTGACTCCTATAGTGTTTTTAAAATTATCTTTAAGTAATATAAAGGAGTTGCCACTTAAAGCAGTTAATGAATATGATACATTTTGATCAATGCCACTCCTTTCAACATTCTCATCCATCCTCTCCTCTCACTTTTCTTAATTTTGTAGAATATACAATGAATTCTTGACTGCATTCTTCCCTCTACTTCTCTTTGTTAAGGCCTTGAAGGTCATGCAGTAAAAAGACTTAGGCTTTTTTTGTTATTGGTTCGAAGGGAGAGACACAGAGAAACAAATTCATTACAAATAACTTCTCTCCCTTAGTAATCTCTTAGATATTAGTTGAAAAGAAAAATCATGTATACCACATGCCAAAGATATTCTGGTTAAATGACAAAGTAAGCTGGAATGTTTTCATTCTACCAGACAAATAGTCACAGCTCCAGAAACGAAAGGGCAGTTTAGCTCACCATTTTGTGCTCTCCTTCGCTATCCAAAAGGTGAAATAAGGTGTATGATAAAAAAGAGTGTTTATTTGATGGAATAAATCACCTCTGGGCTATTCCCAGTTTTCACAACTGCTGTTTAAATACGTTTGAAAACTGCAGGTTGTGTTGTGGTAGCAAATTTCAAAGGCCAAAGTTTTACCATTAGCAAAGAATTACATGGTGACCTGGAATCTACACAGGAATGTTCCAGAATTTATGTTGTAGCAAGTCCCTTGGCAATGTGTTGTGTTGTGTTTTGGAATGAGTGTCAATGCAGGTGTTTTGAGAACACAATGTGCTTTAACTCAGAATTAAGTAACTATAGGTTGGTGGCATAGATAATTTAAATTTTGAATGCTCTTTTTTTAAAAAAATATTTAAGATGGAACTCAGGGCCTGAGCTTCTAGGCAAGTGCTGTGCTACTTGAGGGAGCCATTTTTTCTTTAGTTCATTTATCAAATAGGGTCTTTGTGCTTTTGCCCAGTGGATCATGATGTGTGATCCTCCTACCTTGGCCTGCCAGTAGCTGGATTTGCAAACACACACCATGAGTGCATACACCCAGTGAGTGGTCTTTTAAAATATAGCCTCTCAGGAAGCTGAGATCAGATGATTGTTGTTTGAAGCCAGCCTGAGCAGGAAAGTCCTTGAGACTCTTATCTCCAAAACCTACAAAAAAAAAGCTGGACAAAAGAAGCTCAGGGGCCAAACCCTAGTTCAAGCCTCAGGGCCAGCAAAAACACAATACAATACAATACAATACAATGAGTGAAATACATGGAAGAGAACAAGAATCTTGGAGGCTCAAAACAAAAAATAGTTCTTGATGTTTTAAGTGAGACCAAATCTCTCTGGAGAGAGAAGGTGTTGGGAAAACATGTTGAGTCACTTATGAAACGCATATATTTATTCTTTTGATTCATCAAGGGAATTTCCACAACAATTAGTTAGGTAAACGCAGAGGAAAGCATGGCTATCTAAAAGGTCACAGTTAAATAGGTAAGAGGAATATATGATGTCACACCTGCTCTAACAGAATGTGTTTGGGGAATGTAGAGAGAGCCATTGGTTCTGGATAGAGTGGGCTTGGGTGGATGGTCCGGAGATAGTCATCCCTTAAACAATGAGTTTATTTATGCATGCCAATAGTTCGATCCTTCTTGATTAGTACTATTCCAATATGTTGAAATACTAATTTACTTATCCAAACATAATTTTTAAGTTTTTTCAAGAATGAAATGGAAAAAAAGAAAGATGAAGATGAAAAAGAAGAAAGAGGAGAAGGAGAAGAAACTGGTGGCTCACACCTGTAATCCTAGCTACTTAGGAGGCTGAAATCTGAAGATTGTGATTCGAAGCAAGCTCCAGCAGGAAAGTTTGTGACACTCTTCAATAACCTACTCAGAAAAAGTGTAAAGTGGCACTGTGGCCCAAGTGGGAAAGTGCTAGCCTTGAGCACAAAGATTCTCAGGGAAAACACCCAGCCCTAAGCTCAAGCCCCAGGACCAGAAAAAAAAAGATGTGGTGGTTAAAATATAAGTATTTGTGTGGTTATGATTTTTGTTTCTCTTGGATAATTACATAGAATCCAAATGTCTGGATGATGTGATTAACCTGTAATTCTAGCTACATAGCTGGGTATGGAAGAACTGAAGTTCAAGGCCAGTTAGAGCAAAAAAGTTCATGGGAACTTCTCAACACTTGTTCTGGGACACTCAAATGTGCCTTTAAGCTAAGTTACGTGGGAAACTAGGTTTGAGAGGAGGATCATAGTTCCAGGCCAGCATGAGCAAAAGTCTTTGAGAATCCATCTCAATAGAAGGAAGGTGAAGACAGTGAAACACACCTGTCATACCAGCAACAATGAGAACCATCAAATAGGCAGATTGTGAGCCAGGTGCCTGACTGGACTGGAAGCAAAACACTGTCTTAAAAATAACCACCAAGGGCTGGGAAGGTGACTAAGTGGTAGAGTGCTTGCCTTGCATGCGTGAGGCCCTGGATTCAATTCCCAGCACCACATAACAGAAAAAGCTGGAAGTGGTGCTGTGGCTCAAGTGGTAAAGCACTAGCCTTGAGCTGAAGAGCTGAGGGACAGGACAGCACCCAGGACCAGAGTTCAGGCCTCACAACCAACAAAAGAAAAGAAAAGAAAAGAAAAAACACATACCAAAAACCCTCAAGAAGAGTGGGATTGGAGGCATGGCTTCTTACAACAATTGCTTAGCAAGCAAATGCCCCTGTTAACAATCCCAGTACCTCCACCAAGAGAAAAAAAGAAAGATAGACAGAGAGAGAGACAGAGAGACAGAGAGAGACACACAGAGAGAGACAGAGACAGAGACTGAGAGAGAGAGAGGGAGGGAGAGGGAGAGGGAGAGGAGAGAGAGGGAGAGAGAGAGGGGTAGGGAGGCAGGGAGGCAGGGAAGGAAAACATTTCGATACTGCAGTGCATGAGAACTCCACTCTTTTACAAGATTGTCAAAGCTTGTCATAATACAGTGAAATGCTAAGACAGATTTTATTTCAGCCATTCCAATAGTAGTAAAGAATAACAGTATTTTAAATATTTATTTCATAGCTCTTAATATTTAACATAGTTTTAAGAGCCTTGTTGCCATTTATATATTTTCTTTGTTAAATGCTGTGAAAATGTGTGGCCTATTATTTATCAGGATGTTTGTGTTTGTTTGTATCATTGAGTTTCACCATTTATATACACTTTTTTGATCGAATATAAAATACATATATCTTCTCTCAGTCTTTGGTATAATGGTATTGTTTTAATAATGTCATTTATTAGAGAAGTAGTTGTATATTAATGGAATCTAGTTTGTTAACTTTTTCTTTGAGGTAGTATTTTTTCTACAATAGGTTTTTTTTAACCCTGAGGTCATAAATATTTTCTATCTTTTCCTTCTAGAGACTTAAAGTTTTCAGTTTTATATTTAATTTGTTACTTATTTTGAACTGTTTTTCATATATGATAGATGGTATGGTTCAAAGTTTACTTCAGTTTTGCATGTAGATATTTGGTTGCAATGTGCTGCTTTTGGAAAGATTGGCGTTTCTTCTCTGAATTGCCTCTGCATAGCAGTCAGAGTCTGTTTTCTACATAGAATCCTCTATGATATGCCTATTTCTGGGTTGTGGCCATAAATCATTCTATTCCATGATTTTGAAGTCTATCCTGATACCACTATCCCATTATGTTGATTTTTTTTTATTTTCAATAATTTTTGAAATTTGGAAGTCTCATTCCTCTATGCTCATTTCCAAAGCTGTTATGGGTATTCTAGCACATTTGCATTCCCAAGTGGATTTTGCAACGAGCTTTTCCATTTCTAAAAATAAATCACCTTTTGAAACTTTTGACTGAGCTTGTATTGCAGTGAGTACTCAATTAATTTTCTAGAAGAAGACAATATTGTCTTCTGACACATGAAAATGTCTAGTACTTGCTGTTTTCAAAATTCCCTAGCAATGTTTTGCTGTTCCTAATACACAGATATTATGTATTTTGATCAGTTTAATATTCAATAGAGTTTTAGTTTAGTTTACAAAACATACTTTGTAGATGTCCATGTCTGGCTTGTAGGTTTAGTTCGGGTGGTTACAGATATGGAAGAATGGTCATGTCCATGGTTATGATAAGAAAAGCTGACCAAACAGAGTCAAAGACATTTCTCAGACATGTCAAATTGCTGAGGTCGCCAAGCAAATTTCTAACCTGAAATCTGGATTGATAGGTAAGTGTGGAAAATCACTGCCACTGTGTTTCCATGAACAGTGTCCACTACAACACATACAGTAGGAACAATGGAGTCCTGATTTTGACAGATGGCTGGAGGAGGAATGTGAACTAACCTGAGTGTGAGACACTCCATTCGGTGTCAAGGCAGGAAGACAGAGTGGGTGAATTTTTCCTCCAGGAACCCAGCAAGGTTGGTAGGATTTCATGATGGTGATTTGTGATCTCCTTGTGTCTCTGGCAGGAGAAAGGAAGAGTGAACATTCACCTTTGAGATCCACCTAGTGTCCTTCGACCATGACAATTCCTTAATGTTAAGAAGTGAAGCAAAGCTATTCTGCTCCTGAGTTGTTATGGTGGGTGAGTGATATACTACTACCTGCTAAGTGGGGAGATTTCATTTTGTATAGAGAGAAATAAAAACTTGCTTTCAGGATAATCTGCTCTGTTATTCAAAGTATTGCCATTTGTCCACAGTATGTCTGTAGTTGTATCCTTGAACATCACAACTCCACTTTTTCTATGGTTCTTGTCTTCCTTTTTGGCTTCTCATTGGTATTCACTAGGTTTATAAATCCCCTTGGCATTATTCATCTTATAAAGGCACTTTGTCTATCTAAATTAAATCTCATTCACTTGATTTTCTTTTACATCTTAAACTCTCAAGATCCATCTCCAATTTCCCTGTTTTTAACTTTCTAGTCTCGAGTATGTAATCTCCTCATTTGCAATCATCTCCAGGGTTTACTTAAGTTATTTTTTTCTTTCCCTTAGCATTAACATATTAGAAGGTTATTGACCACTGGATTAGTTACCTTTTAAAATCACCTCTTAATTTTTTGGTTATTCTGGACTGTTCTCATCAGTGTTTGGTCTTTCCGACCCTGAGGCATCATGGATATGTTACATGGTTGTAAGAGGGCAGAGCCTCTTCCCTGTTTGGATTTCAGTGAGTAAATACTTTGCCTACATGCTGTTAGACCTGGGATAATCTGAGATGATCTTGCCATCCAGAGGAACAATCTTTAGCTGTCAAGTAGCCTTGAACTTCACCTTGATGACTAATTTACTAAATTGCAACACAAAATTCACAGGTCCTTTAGAACCAGTTGTTTATTTTTAGTATATGACATTCTGGAGCAGCTCAGAGGGCAATTAGCTCATTGTTTAGAAATTGCTATCAATTATACTTTCATAGTATCTTACTGGGCAGTTGTTGATAGTAAATTATTTATTTTTTTGTGTATGATATTTTTTACTTCTAGAGAACTAAGGGCCATAAATGCTTGGGCTATCAAAGTCCATGCAAAATTCCCACTGAGATAGCACAACTTTTAACAAAAATTTTCTAATTCGATGGCAATGTTGTCTTTAAACACATTAAAATTATCGTATGATTATGCAAATCATTTCTAATGGGTGGAATAGCAGTTTACATAGAGATAATATAATAATGTTTTCCTGTTGTGGCTTTGAGTCACATGACTGTAATGAAATCCCAATTTATTTTAGGTATAGTTTTGTCAAGTGGCAATATAGGCAGACACATATGAAGGAAACATAAGACTATGAGCTAATAAAGCTTGCTATTAGAAGAAGAGAGTTTCTTCCATGAGAACTTACTGGAGTAATGTGCATGAAATTATTCACAAAATTACGAATAGCCAAACACATGTTAAATTAATACAGATCACGGCTACTCTCAGTACCTCGCCAAACTATCCAACTGGAGCCATGCAGACTGGGCTTTTCTTCTCAGTTAGGGGTATTCAGTATATCATGATAATATGGATAATGCATTTGTATAATACCAAGGCACTAGGTAATAATGAAAAATATATATTGCATTAAGAAACTTATTTTTATATGTACATTGGTTAATATTTCCATGACAGCAACCATCAGTGTTTATTAAGTTGTGTTATTAAGACATTGTGCTTGACATTGTGACTTGACTATAAATGTACATGATTCTTGTATTTGTGGAGATTATAGCCTTTTGGAACTAGACAGATAATGATAGCTGTAAATAGATAATAACAACATGATGTGGTAACATGGTTTTCTCATTTAACAGATTCACTCATGAATCACAAAATAATTATTGAGCACTCACAAAATGCCAGCTCTAACAGGCTGTGTAAGGATATAACATTGAGCTAAAGTCAAGGTCTCTGATCTCTGAGAATGTAATGTGCAAGGCAATAACAAGAGAATGTAGTAAGTTCTAGAGCTTTGGGTAGCTATTCAAGGATATTAGACAGGTGAATGTCAGACTTTAGTTTTTATTTTATATTCTTAGCTCTCACAGAAGATATTATGAGGGACACAATGCAAGAGCATAAGCATCACATTGGTTCAATGAAATGAGACTGTATTACTCCAGGGTCTTCAGAGAAATAAGATAAGCACAGATAATAGGAGTTGCCTCATGTAATTATGAAGCCAAGAAATCTCATGATCTGATAGCTGAAGACTAGAAAACCCAGCGTGGTAATTTAGTTTAAGTCCACAGTTCTGGAAGCCAGAAGTGCCAATGTCCAATGGTGGAACAAAAGGATGTTCCAGCTTAGGAGAAAACTTCAGATTTACCAGTTCTCTAATCTTTTGTTCTAGCAGTAGATTGGATGATGCCTATCCACATTCATAAGGAATATTTTATCTACTCAGTCGATTTGGATGCTAATCTCTTGAGAACACTATTACAGATCATGATCAAAATGTTTTACCAACTCTCTGGGCATTTCACAGCAAAGTTGACACCTGAAATGATTCATCACAGTGATCAAAGTTTGAACCATGGGAATAAATAATAATAATAATAATAATAATAAATATCTCATGAGAGGACTAAGGGCTTTCTTCAGGTTTATTTCTATGTGCTTCAAAAGATACTCTAATTTTAATATTAATTTTCATTTTCACACAAGAAAATTGGGCCAAATAACAAGCAGGGTTTACAGCTGGGATTTAAACTAAATAGAATTTCATAAAGTTATATACACATTTTGGTATGTAGGAAAGAAAAGTACTCACGATAGCTTCTAAGTTTCTTATTTGATGAAACCAATTGTGTCAGAGATCACACAAGAAAAGGGACATGAAAATTTTGGCATGCCAGTAATATATAAGCAAGTATGTTAAATAAGGATTTAAATATGAAATTGGATTGAGGGGGAAAGACTAAGCTAAAGATAGAATTTTAATAATTATCACGTAATTGAAGCAATGAGTGATAAAACTATGAGAAGATACAATTGCGTAAGGTAATACTGAATCACATGAAAAGGTTAACAACGACAAGGACAATGAACTTATCAAATTCTAAAATTTAAAGGGCAAAAAAAAGATCTTTCAGATTGAAGACTTGGAAACAATCCCCTGCCCCCCCCCCCGCCCAATAGAGAAAAAAATAGCAGAATAAGCCAGGTACTGGTGACTCATACCTATAATCCTAGCTATTTAGGAAGCTGAGATCTGGACAATCATACTTCAAGGGCAGGCTAGACCGAATTGTTCACTAGATTCCAACTCTAAAATAGTGAATAAAAATCAGAAGCGGAGTCCTAGCTCAGTGCAAATCTAAGAACTTCCCAAGGAAATGAGAGAGAAAGGAAAAAAAGAGAGAAGAAAATGTCACAGAATCAATGATTATCTATCACGAGTGAGAGATCCCCAAGCAGATAATAAGCCAAAATGTCAATTACATATAACAAAATAGAGATTATTGATGGCTGAATTAGAAGGAATTGTAGTAATGTGGTGGGAAAGTAGTGTAGCTAATGGAATGAAGACAAGATGAGCCACTTATTTTAGAAATTCAGATGTAAAGGGATAGCTACAATGGCTTAGCAGGCATTGGAAATGGTAAAACTTCCTACACTGAGATAAAGAATCCAGCAGAAAACATAGGAGGAAAATTCTGGTTTCAGCTCTGATAGGGAAAGAGCTCAGAAGGACAAGATATAAAGCACTGGCTTTTCTTGGACCCATCAGAGAACCAGTATCTCAGAGCAAAATCGTGATGTGTAAAGACAGGCTCCTACAGAGTTGCAGTTGAGATCCACTTACTGGCAAATCTACGGGGAACCATGAGCTGATAGGAACACTTCAATGGTAATTTTGATGAATTGCTCCAGGCTGGGTGCAGATTTGTGTGAAGTGACATGCTACAGATTTAGGCGAGTCTCAACACTCTTGTGGGATTAATCTCCATTTTTGTGCAGTGATAAAGTAAGAATGATCTCTTGGAGGCCGTCAGGGAAGGGTAGAATAATTATTGCCGAGTGTATTCAGAGTCTTCTATATAAGTAAAGGGCTATTTTCCAGGACAAGGCTTTTCTAGAACTGTTTCAAGGAGAAGAATATTATAGCAAGTCTAGATACTTCTAGTCTTTCTGGTTCACAGAAGGAAATCTTAAGGTAAGGTGGTCAACAGGGCTCAGGGTTGAGAAAATAGTTTGAGAAATATTCGCTGGGAAAAGGCAGGGAAAAACAAAAAGGTGGTACTAATGGAGAAACAGTTATGAGAGTGACTCACAGATCTGCAACACAAACCAACCAAACAGCAGGATTTAGTCAAATGATTATGAAAGCTCACCTTTCTCCATACCTACAATGGAAGCCACATGGCTCCAATGTAATAATGATGGCTTGAAACTGGTAAAACTGCAAGAGACTGCATCTCTAAGGAAAAAAAAACTTGCAGGAAATTTGAGAGGGAGCAGAAGCAAGATTGTACCAATATGAAGCATCTGGTATTTATAGCTACAATGACTCTCAAACACAATTTAATTCTCAATCGGATTATTTAAAATCTTCCCACTAAAGGAGAATTTATCTTAGTTCTTATCATATAATCAAGATGTCTGGCTTTCAGCACCAAATGACAAATCTCAAAAACAAGAGAACAAACAGACCACAACAACAAGCAAGCCAGTAGATGAAGCAACAAAGTAATCATTGGAAACAGACTCGGATATGAAACATATGTTGGAATTAGATAGCAAAATTGAAATCATGTTAATTAATCTATTAAGGACACTAATGAGAAATGCAAACAAAAGGTGATGATAGATGTATCCCGAAAACAAACAGGTGGAAAGTCTAGGAAAGAATCTAGAAAGAATGCTAGAAATGGAAAACAATCTATAGCAGGATGATAAAATACTTTTCATAGCTCATCCATAGACTCCACAAAATCAAGAAAAAGGCCTGTAAATGGAAGTTAGTCTAATAAGATTTGCCACACAAAGATGCAAAGAGGATGTAGGTTTAATTTCACAAAGTTTATCAGTAATGCTACTGGACTAGGTGGAGTAAAAGAAAAAAGGAATGAGAAGTAAGGAAATATTTTATGCAACAATAGCCAAGAGCACTTCAAAAATACTGGCAAACAACAAACTCATGACCCAGGGAGGTTGGAGAATAGTAAGCAGGATCAATACGCCAAAGAACTGTATCTAGCCATTCCATTTGAACTTTATCAACAGCCTCAAGAAGAAAAGAGCACATGATTATAACATTTCTGTGGGAAAAATACATTTGACAAGATGTTAAAAGCCAGGAATGTAGCAATACAGTAATATTTCCTCAGCTACAGTTAACAATCTACCATAACTTACAACAAATATCTTACAGCAATATTTTCTCAGCTACAGTTAACAATCTACCATAACTTACAACAAAAATCCTACTTAACAGCAACATATTTTACCTCTAAAAAGGAGGAAAAGGCAGCATTGTTCTGTCTTTCACACCTAAGCAAAACCACACTAGATGTCTGAGCAACTGCAACAAAACAAAACAAAACAGAACAAAAAGCATGTATGTGTGGTGATGGGGGGGATGTCATGTAAATGAGAAAAATCTTCATACAGATGATAACGATTATCTATAGAAACAAATCCTAAATAATACATATAATAATCTTGGACCTAGCTGGAGGCTTGGCCTGCTCAAGCAGGAAGAGCATCTGCCTGGCAACCAGCTGGGGAAGAGAACCCTAGAGATCCTTGTCTCCAATTCACCGCCAACAAGCCCGAAGTGGAGCTGTGTCTTAAATAACAGAGCGCCACCTTGAGCTAAGATACTAGTGAATAGCACCCAGGCTCTGGATTCAAGCCTCAGTACTAACACTAAATAAACAAACAAGCAAGTGGTAAAGTGGACCCAAACACTAAATATTGTTAAAATATCAGTTCTTCTCAATTTCTTCGATGTATACACGCAATGCAAAAAAAAATCTCAGCAATTTAGTGTTAGATATCAATAAACCTACTCCAAATTTATACTGAGAAGCAAAAAGTGATCATAGCTAGAGCAAATGAAGGAAGAATAAAAGCTGTAGTATACACTGTACCTAGTTAAGAGCACATTCTAGAGGTAAATTAACCAATAGCATTGAACATAGACAGAGCATCACTAGAACAAACAAAACCCCAGTAACAGATCTGTAGAAACTATAGCCAATTGATCTTTGACAAAGTATGAGCAATTCCCTAGAGAAAAGATAATACTTTATTTTCAGCATATGATATTGGAAAAATTATTTATCCAAATACATATATGAAATTTAAAATAACAATCACAGGTGTAAGTGTAAAATTCAGAATGATAGCACTTCTTGTTTCCATTTCTTGGAGTTCTTTTCAATAAATATCATTTTATATGATCATATGCACATAAGCATAGCATCTTAGTGTTCCTTAAGAGTATTATCCTTTGGACACTTTCATTTTGAATAAATATTTTTAATAAACAATTTTATTGTTTAGCTAAAGATAAAATTCCGTGGTCCTTGGCCTAGATGTGTGTGAAATGAAGATTTCTGCTTCTAGTTCTGAATACTAAATATATATTTGGTTCAAGTTGTAGTTAATGAACCTGATAGTTATGAGTGTCAAAATTATAACTACTACTCCTGCTGTAAACAGCCGTGGATGTGCACTCATCAAGGGATAATTAAATGTGATAGTTGGAACAGCTAATGTATCGATGCATTAGGCATGGAGAGGGAATTTTCTGTGGTAGTATAAAAATATATTCAAAATAAAACATACGGTAGCATTCATTCAACCAATATACATATGTTCTGAATGCGGGTCTTTAAACGTGGCGAGTGTTGAGCAAGGTTTCATGGTGGTATCATCAAGATTCATACGCCATAGCGATAATTTCATTTTAATTAGTTATGCAGTTTGTTGGGATACTTGAAACCAACTTAAGATTTGGCTTCCTGCTACCTTGCAGTGAGTGATTTGCTCAAAATAAGCATGTGATACACATTGGTACCTTCCAAGAGTTTATAATCAAACACACAGATTATAAAAAGAGGGGGGGTAATTATGGAATGCTGTGATGTATGTTATGACAAAACCATGAGAGGAGATCAAACTCCCTGAGAAGATGCTCAGGGGAAATTTTCAAGGACAAGTGGGAATTCATCAACTAGAAGAGAGTGGGAGAAAGATTCTGGCAGCTACAGGAGCACAGGAAGGATGGTAGCGAGGAAGTGCATGTAGAAAGTCTAGTAATATGTTCATGTACCCAGAGGGGCCATGACAAGGGAAGGGTTGAAGACGCAGCTGGAGACACAGGCAGTCAGGCCAGCGTCGTTATCCATTCTCACCCGAAGTCTTCAATAATAAAAAATTCAAGGCACTCATGTAATTTGGTATCAAGGAGCTAATTATGGACTCTCATCAGTATGTATTAGAGGCAGAGCTGATCACAAGTTCCAGGGAGAGGCATAAAGTCATCAAAAGCGGTCAGCCGGATCTGGCAAAATGAAAGTGATTATTGTAATATTTTTGGATTCCGTTCAGAGTTTGAATCTTTTACATCTGTGCCTTCAACCGGAGCATTTCAGAATTGGCTCTGAGAACAAATTGACTGGCTTATAGAATTTCCATAGTTCAAGGACTTGTTGCTAAAGTGGAAACGAGTCAAGTTTGTAGAGTGACCTATTGCATTCGGTGTGCTGATAACTATAAATAATATAGGAAAAAATAGCAGCTGTATTTTTCCTATCTGCAAGATAGAATCTGGAAGTAAAGCATCCATCATTTCCTTTGAATACCAATAGTTAGCATTTGCCCTGTCATCGCAACATAGACTTCAGCATATGGTATTTATAAGTTCATCCATACTACATGGTAATCAGTGCATCAATTTCACTTAATTTGCATAGAGACTGTAATTTGGATTTCCAATGCAAGATAGAAAGACTTCTGCACACTTTGCTAAAGTAATCTTTTTATTTTCTTTTGTGCTTTCCATGCCAGTTAAGTAAAATACTAATAATGATGAAATGACAGCTCAAGTTCAATGCTGTACTGTTCTGACTCAGGGATCATTATGTTTTTATTTCCATTTGCTCACTACTTTCTCCCTGCAAGGATAAAGTCAAATTAGTGCGGCAGTAGGATGTATGCCATGAAGAGGTCATGCCTCTGGGAAATGTCTTTATTGGAGTGACCAATGATCTACAAAAGCATTGAGAAGAAAGCAGACCCATAGCATCCAAACCCAACAGAGAGAACCTTCAACTCTGGGCCATTTAATTGTGGTCCATGTGAACCATGAACTGCCTTGCTTTATTTACTAAATCACTGTCTGCGTCCCTCCAAATGTGGAGCCCAAAGGAAGGAAGGAATGGTAGGTACAATCTTCATTTCATTCATTTTCTAAGTGCTTCGTGTGCATTTTTCTTTTCATTTACTTCTCAACGCCAATCTTAAATTCTGGACTCTCTACTTTCAGATGCCACAACCAACTCTTAGAAGCTTTAACTAAGTTGCTTAAGGTTTTGTTTTTTTATAGATAGTAACTAGAAAGGGCAAAATTTTAATCCAGATGGATCCGAAGTCTGAGTATACTATGACTCAAACCCTGCTATTACCTTTTGTATCCTCTTGCTCTTTCACATGAATGGCACCTAATGTGTGTGTGTGTGTGTGTGTGTGTAGAAATGGTAAGGAGGCGGTTTCTATGTGGGAGATCAGAATGGCAAGCTGTGGAAACCCATAGCTTTCATTTGCTTTTTTCTTTTCTTTCATATTTAGGAAAATGAAATATTCATCTTCACATAATAATTTGAGTTGACTCGCTCTTTAAGGTCCTACTGTGTGCAAGTAGTCTTTGTAGAGCTAGGAGAAGGAAAAATGATATAAAGATGATTGTGACTTGATTGTTGGCTCATAAAAGAATCTGTTTCTAGGGGGTGGAGCTGTTCAAACCCTTAAAGAAGAAAGGAATATGGACCTTAGCAGTAAAACTACTGTTATACGATAGTGGATCCTGAATCTCTTGGCTGTTTTCAGAGAGAGGAAACTGCCTATAAATAAATGTTAATGCCTAAAAATTCTGGTATATGAATGCAAGTCTGATTTACTTGGTCCCAAAAGCATACTGAGGGTATATCATTTTTTTCACCACTTTATGTCCATGTTTGAATTTACTATTTATTTACACTGAACTACTACATTTGTACTGTGGGCATTCAAATACTAAATACACATTTCATGAATAAAAGATGTTTCGGTCAAAGCTACCCTCTTGTTTACCAAACATCTTACCTATCAAGTTGATCCTTGGTGTCCTGATGTTTGACCTCTGGCTCTTCTCAGAGGCTCCATCCCCATGCCAATGCATCACTTTCAGCATATTTTTATCTGAAGATACCCAACTGGAGATTTGATTAAGTAGAAGGTGATTAAATAGAAGTTTATTATGTTATTTCCAAATTTACTAGTGAGTAATTTGATGAAATTCCACCACTTTGGATCTCAGTTACCTGAGTAATTAATAGAAATTAATAAGTTCATTATTTATTCTAGAATATTTATCTATTTTCACTAGTTTCTACCTGAGCCCCATATGCATACCTACAAACATACATATACATATATGTGTATGCACACATACACACACACACACATTGAAGCTCAGCCAAATTTAAAGTAATGGGTATATTTATTATTTATAATAGAGCAGAACACTATGACAAATTTTCAACATGAAGATCAATTAGGAAACTACATTTTTTAAAACATTTTTTATTGTGAAAATACTGTACAGAGGGATTACAATTACATGGGCAAGATAATGAGTACATTTGTCATCAAGCATTGTTGCCTCCTCCTTTGTTTCCCCTTCCCATCTCTTCCCATATCCCCCCCTTCCCGATCCTCCCTCCCCTACCAAAGTTGTAAAGTTCGTTTTTCGACATAATGACTTGTACATCTCATTGTTGCAATGGGTCCACCTGTGTCCCTAGTTAAACGATTTGAGGAAACTACGTTTTAGTGAAGTGTTTGGATGCTCTATTCAACCTCTCTAGTTCAGTTTCTCTCTCTTTTAATTGAAGACAACAAACCATGATCAAAAGAATAATACTGTGAAATAGTAGTGATAGCTTAGGTTAGCTTCCATGAAGCATGTCTCAAATGGATAAAGGTGTAGCACAACACATTCGGTCTTAGATTATTCCATTTCAAGATTATTAGGAGAGTGACCCTCCTAGGCCCAATGACACATTTGCAGAAATACACTTACATGGACTCCTACAACACCTCAGACAGAG
Organism: Dipodomys ordii; assembly: GCF_000151885.1. Taxonomy (NCBI): domain Eukaryota; kingdom Metazoa; phylum Chordata; class Mammalia; order Rodentia; family Heteromyidae; genus Dipodomys; species Dipodomys ordii. Next base: position 592,373 of record NW_012267225.1, on the reverse strand, counting down.
GATATTATTTGAGAAGAGAAGCATAATCTTGGCTGCAGAAAAGGTAATGAGATCTTTTTAAATGTTTATTGCATAATACATTGCATTCTTATCATTATTTTTGGTTCCCTTTTCCCTTTCCCCACGTCTGTACCCATGAAGGCTGTATGGTCCTGCTTTTTGGATCTAGTGGCCTCAGAGTCTCTTCTTTCAAAATCTACTTTAAGGAAGTTTATTTCCTTTCTGGGCAGTAGCAATAGCACGGAGCATTGGCATCCCCCAAAGATTTCCATTTTAACAGGAATCAAATGCTTTGGGCTAAGAAATGAAACTTTTCCTCTGCAATTTCAGGCACCAGTAAACAGATGGGACATTTATTTGGGTGGCCTCGGGGGCATTCCTGAGCCCTTGGAACTCTTGTGAAACTTCTTCAATCCTAAAAAGTTATTTCAGACCTCACTAATAATAAAAATCACCTGTGTCATGTTTTTCTACCGTCAAGTGTCACTAAGTCCTATGAATTCACTCTCCAATATCTTATATATGGAGGCTCCAAATGTAGTGGATAATGTAGATCCAGTTCTCATGCTAACTATTCCACCCCTCCCTCCGCAGAGTTATTTGGACACTGTAGTGCTGACTGACGAATATTCATCCAGTTTCTCTGTCTGCTCAGACGGAACAATCAATATTGGGTAGGGAGGGGAAAAACACACACAAATATTGGGAGGGATAGAGTTCATCTACAAAACTATGACAAAACATTGTAAAGTGATGGAAGACTTTATCTGCCTCCTTCAAGCTGATTTTCAGATCTGATTGGGTTCATTTGAACTATGTTGTTTATGGTGGTGGATTCTCTGAATCAGATAATCGCTTCAATCTGTCATTTCCCTGTTCTTGTATGGATAATAACTCTGAGTCATATTCCCTAGAGCACCCTTAAATTGATACCATGGAGAGCATGTTTAGGAGACTCTTCCACTGGGTGCCAAGACAGAGAGCACCTGAGGACATACCAAGTAATTTTTAAAAAGCAGCAAATAAAAAAAAACATCCTCAACTAGAGAGAAGAAGCTGGGCTGGTTGGTTGCATGCTGGCAATGATCAATCTGATCATTGTTTGTAACTTTCTCCATAATTATGTAAGCACCATCAATTCTACAGTGCATGGATCACAGAGTGATTACAATCACTGAAAAATAAATGAATGGCACCTTGATCTACTTGAGTGCATTGACAGTCTTTGAGTGATCACAGTTTGCTTGCCATTATCATAACTTCCCTCAGCTAAAAAAAAAATCTTACTTCCATGTTATATTCTAGACTTCACTTCTTCTTGGACTTTTTATTTTCTGTGTCTTCTCGTTGTGATATAATCTTTAGAAAAGCTATGTCCATTCTATTTTGATGCACCTAAAAAGTGTGACCTAGCAATCTAATTCGTCAAAGATAAAGACAAGATTTTTTATTAAGTTAGTACTTTGGACTCCAACTTCATCACCATTTCTTGTGAACATGTGTGGATATACCTAGATTTATGTCCATTCTTCTCAAAGTCATCCAAAAGACAGCAATTTCACTCTCTGTTCACCTCTGCTATTGCTGAAATTCCTTCCTGTCCACATGTTTTAATTATTTCAAATCACACCTCTTCTGAGAAGCCCTCTCAGATTTCCCAACAGTTACAAATATTTCCTCTTCTTTGGAATTCATAGTCACTATGTTTTCTTTATTACTCATGGTGATTAATCAAGTGCTACCTAGTGGTAACATAATTATTCTCTCTCAAGCTATTTGTCTTTCTTCCTAATTCTGTACAATAAGTTATGCATCTTTCCTCCCATAAGGTACAAAGAGGAGAGGCAAAGTAAGTCATATTCAATAAATGTTTGATAATCTTGTCATTTATTATATATGGTAGGTTGAATTCATTCTGTGTCGAGAAATGAGGAATACTGTTACTTACTAAAAATATGCTTAGGCTGGGAATGTGGCTTAGTAGTAGAGTGCTTGCCTAGCCTGCATGAAGCCCTGGGTTCCATTCCTTAGTACCACTTAAGCAAAAAAAGCCCAAAGTGGAGATGTGGCTCAAGTGGTAGAGTGCTTGTCTCGAGCCAAAGCAGCTCAGGGACAATGCTCAGGCCCTGAGTTCAAACCACAGGCCTGGCAAAATAAATGAATAGATTTCGTTAAAAACAAATAAATAAAAAGCATTAAAAATGCTGTTTTCACAGATCTGTAATTTGGTTTTTCCAGTTTAATGAAATAGACCTTTATGTCTGCAGAAGTACGTTTTTAAGTTGTTTTCTTTTTTTTTTGCTAGAGATACGTGAGAGAGAGACATAAATAAGGATGATGAACCTTTTCTGTAGTCCCATCATCATATTGCTGTTTTAGAAGGAGTGGTGTACTTGTATTAGTCAGTTGAATTGTTTAGTTTATTTTACAGACGGAAAATGAAGCATGGAGTAGCTCCTCAGTTTGCTCTTCAGGATGGTGGGATTTCAGCTCCGTGGAAATATTTGGCAGTGTCTGGATCTATTTTTATTGGTTGCACATGGGGGAGGAGAGTTGTGGACTTCATGAAGGAAGCAGACCTGCCATGTAGGAGTTCACTGTGGAGTACGGACGGATTGTTACCACAGTATATTGTTTGAAGATGGTATGCTTGACTTCTATAGCAAAGCCAACCCCCACCCCAAAACTTAAAAAAATATACCTTAGATTATGATTGCATCTAAGTTTCTATTTATTTCTAGTACAGATACTTCCTGTCATTACAGACCACCTGTAATCTGCTAGTAAACATAAGTGAAAACTCTTCATACAGGAAAAAAAATGCAAGGGTCTTCCCATTTGCTTTAATTCTGAAAACTTTTGAATCAGTGTAATTGAGTTTTTAAAGAATAAGAGGAAGTAGATTATATACTTACATAGCTTAAATTCACTTTTAGACATTTTTTCTTTTATTCAACCCACAACCCACTGTCCAAGATTCTGTATCTTTGAGTTCTATTTTATGACTAAAATGTCTATTAAATCATCATTGTGAGGCAGAAAATTCTTTGTTATAGATCATATAGAATTTTCTTAAGTCATTTTTAATAGTAAATGTATTTGGTATGAAATTTGTTGATATGGTATTTGCTTTCTCTTCCATTAAAATGTATACTCTCTTGTCTCTACTTTCCCCTGACAATTGGCATTTCTTTCCTTTGCTGTTTTGTAACAAACCTTCCTAGAACTGCAATCTGTATTCATAAGCTTCAATGTTTCTATGACATTTTCTTAAACACATTTGAAATTGATGAAAGTCAATCAGGGACATGAATGTTTTCAAATCCCACGGTCATTTCTTTGCTTCTACTTATTTTAACAACAATCTATGACATTAATCAGTCTTTCTTCAGTGATATTTTTTACTTGATGTGGTCAGGACTGCATCTTCCCTTTTACTCCTATTTCTAGGTCTCTTTCAGTGTCATTTGCCAGTCTTCGGCCTGCTGTCCATCTCCATTTATTCCCTTCCTAAACCCATCTGCTCTTATGTTTTTATATATCTGCAGGTTGAATAGTCTCACATGTGAATCTCTCCTCCAGATTTTCTTTGTGAACTCTGCTCTTGGATCCAACTGTGCAGTTCAGCATTGGCTGTGCCATGGTTCCACCCCTTCCTTTTGAGATCTTCCTTTCGAGATCTTCCTTTCTAGCTTCTGATGGTTCCTCCACAGCTGTGACTTTCTTAAGGGAATTGTCTTTTCCACTCAAAAGAACAGAAAACTGGAAGTGCCCTGAAGGCTTATGCACATGTTGGCTTTACTGTGGCTATATAAGGTAGACATTTCTTGCTAATTCTACTGCTATTGTTCAAGTTCAAATAAAAGTCAAGTCTCTGCTGTAAACTACAACAGCCTGTTAACTGGTTGACCAGCTTCTGTTCTGTACCTCATTCTCAGAGAGAGGTTAGTTAAAGTTAAGTCAAATCAAATTCTGAAACCGTGTCTAGACTTTCCCTGTCATTCAAAATAAAGCCTATTCCATATGCCCAGGACCCAGGGAATCCACCCTTGCCCAGATCACATGTTTGATTCCAACTTCTTCTATTTCTAATAGACTTCATGAAAGTCTATCAAACAAGGAAACATTCAACACATAAACTTATGTATGCATACAATGCGAGCTGAATTTGAAATTTGTTGGGTATCTGAAATCTGTCTTCCATTTTCCAATACTTATTCAACTGGTGAATAATTCTTGCTTAGATTTCAAGTGTCTGTGATGGCTTCCCTATCATATATCCTCAGGCCTGTGTCTGCCATTCCTGGCTCTCTCTATGGTCAAAAGCTTCAGCTTCACCTCCTACTCTCTCTGCTATAATCACCTAGCATCTTGCTGTTCCTTAGGTAGACCAGGCATGCTCTCCATCCCATGCTACTGCCTTTACATTAATTCATCCCTCTGCTCAGCCTAGCACTCTCTTGAAGTCCTCATTAGACTTCCTTTGTTCCCTATTCCAACATTCCTAATCACAATCAGTCTGCTACATTGTCACTCATAGAAGCTTAACCGTTTTTAGCCATCCCTCATGATTTGTTGGTTATTACTCTCTCATACCCCTGGTTAGAATCATAAGGTATAAGGAAGCTTGAATAAATGATGGTTGCTTATATGTATGAATTAAATCAAATTGTAAATATGCTTTTCTCCCCTGTCTCCTTTGATTTTATTCAGAACAGGTACCTCTTTAGAGTTAAAAATTTCTTGTTAGTGAGTTACAGTTGATCTCCTAAACCTCTCATACATGTGGTGAGAAACAGATAATTAGTAGGGAGAGGCTGAATAGATTTGACTTGATAAACCTTTCATTATTTTGTAGATTTATAGATAAGAGTGATTATACAACCATTAAGCAATAAATGTGTGAGACACATAACCTGCTATTATTATGGTAGGAGTTTCAATGGATGTAGACTCCAATAATGGAGAAGCACTTACAGTTTTCCTTTTTATGAATGAGGTCAGTCTTGGATGTACTGAGATGACTAACAAGTGACACATTCCAGTCTAACACCAGTAAATTCTCCAAAAATGCATATCCATCCAATACTACCAAATGTATTAAAAATAAGCATTGTATGCATTGGATTATGCATGTATAAAAGAGTAATTAAATTGTAAATAACTTGTTGAGCAACCTAAACGCATTGGCCATCTTCTCCTCTTCTCTGGTGGTCTTCTATCATCTTTGAAGTCTTTAACCTGGCGTTAGCTCCCTATAAAGTTTCCTAAAGTATCTCATTGGCATTCCTGGCCCTTGGCATAATTAAGAGCTTTATTAATCCTATAATGAATTACAATTTCTCTCTTATCATCTCTAATTTAATTGTGTTGTTATCATTCATCTTCCTTATTACCTCAGGTCCCCACAAATCACTAATTCCTCCATCCTGCCCAAAAGACCACGAATTCTTGGGCAAGGCCTTAGACTTGACCACAAATTTAGCTTTAATGTCTTATAAAAAGAAGACATTTGCTGGATGAATGTGTGTGTGTGTGTGTGTGTGTGTGTGTGTGTTTGTGTGTGTATGAGAGATATGCTAAATTTCTATTTCTAGGAAACAATGCTGTGTGAAGAGAGTTAACATCTAGCACTATGTTAAAAGACAAGTTTTTTATTTGTTTTATTATTTGTATTTGTTTACATTAGTTATAAAAGGGGGTTCATAGCCTTTCCACATGTTTATACTACATTCAATTCATTTTACTCTTCCCACAAATCAACCTCAATGGGTTTCATTTTTATAGTCACAAATAATGTATTTCAATAAATAGTCAACGTAATACCTATGCCATAGTATTATTGTAGAGATCGACAGTTATAAAATATGATTACCATTATTATTATATCAAGTGTTTATTTTATTCAAGTCTTGTCTGAAACTCAGCTTTGTGAATCAAAGACTTGAATTAAAGCACAGCATGGAAGCACATACCTAAAATGCCAGCAATCAGGAGGCAAAGGCAAAAGAATCATGAGTTCCACACCAGTCTGGATTACATGGAGTTTGAGCAGCTTTGAGTTATATAGTGAGCGCCTCAAAAGGCAAACATATAAAAATAATTATCTCTGATCTGTCTCTGTCTGTCCCTGTCTCCCCTCTTCTTTCTCTCTCTCTATAATATATATAATGTATACAATACGTATATACATATATAGATGGATATTTTGCATACAATATTAGCTGAATGCAAAATGATTTCTCCTCTTTCCGTTCACTTCTTTTTGTTATCTCTGTACTTTTCAGTATTCCTACATTATTTGATATCCAGTGAATGTTTTGGAAATAGCCTTATAACCCAAACCTCATGGATCAGGTGAGATCTCAGGAGAAGAGAAGGACACAAGGCAGACCATCAAGATGCATCCTGCACATACATGGACATAGCAAAGCAAAACCCCTTTGCACAACCATTTGTAAATGATTCATAACAAGAAGGGAGTTGCCATTTCTTTAAGTATGCCATCTACTTTTTGATACATATGGGGACTCCCTGCACCCCTCCATTTGACAAGTTCAAAGACTGAATTGCAAAGCTCTTGCTTTTACTCTACTTTTTCCATTGTGTCCCCTGGAAGACAACTCTTCTCCTTTGGGAGTAGTCAGTGAACCAAAACTTCTGAACTTTATTAAAGAGAACTGCTTTGATAAGACCTATTAGTGATTATAGTCTTGAGAGGTTTTATTTCCCAAATCATTAATAACTTGTAAGAAAGTAGAACAAAATGTGAGTGAAAGAAGGAGGGAGAGAGAGAAAGAGAAGGAAAGAGAGAGAATCTGTGAGGAGAATTTGAAACAGGTATCAGGTAAGACCGATTATCTGACTCAGTGGTGAGTCAAGATGAAGAAAAGCCTTTGTGAAGCTCAGTGTTCCTTTCCAGAGGGCACTTTACACCTTCAGCATGGCAGCGAGCTCATACTTTCTAGGAACTCAAGAATTCTAAAATACAAGGCAGGCGCTGGTGGCTCACGCCTGTAATCCTAGCTACTCAAGTGGCTGAGATCTGAGGATCATGGTTCAAAGCCAGCCAGGTCAGGAAAGTAGTCCTGGAATCTATCTCCAATTAACCACCAGAAAACTGGAAGTGATGCTCAAGTGGTAGAGCACTAGCCTTGAGTTGAAGAGCTGAGGGTCATATCTTGGAGGCTCTCAAAGGTCAACCGAATGATATGTGAGATGCCACCATCCAGCACAACACAATAGATGATGAAGACATTGCTATTTTCCATTCACTAAAATGTCGTTTATTGAGCTTCTACTTTGTGTGAGGCACTGATGATGATTTGCTCAAGAGTATAGAGAAAATGGACCAGGTTTTAATTGTGTTTGTAGACCCCATTACTTAAGCGTTTATCAACTTGCCTCCTATTTTTTTGAGATATTAATAGACTCCTGAGAAACAATAATGTGATAAGATATACAAAATGGTGAATACTGTGTTTGATCTTTAGTTGTTCATTGCTAGTGGTGGTGATGATAGTAGAGAAGATGATGGTCACTACGATCATTTAGAGGTAGCGCTGAAATGAGAGAATGACATTTGGAGTGATTGGGTCAAATTCTATTTTGGCTTCTTTTTTATCTATATATGACCTTGGGGAAATAAATTGTGCATCTGGAAAATGGCTAACACATCTGTAAAATGAAAAGAGCTCCGTCACATGCCTCCTACAAGTTTGGGCTCGTGCCTTTATGCTCTTGCCCCCAGTCAGACCTCCTATAACTAAAATTATTGACAATTCTAATTTTAACAAAAATTTAGGATAAAAGTTGCTCAGATTGTGCAATATGTAGGATAGTACTTTTGTTTTTTTTAAAAAACAACATATTTATTGAGCGAAGAATTAAATAAGAAATTATTTCCTTGAATTTTCAAGACAGTGTATGATATAGGTTTTGATAAATTCTTTTCATTGAGCAAGGTTCATGGCATTGACAAGGCACTCAAGTACTTGTGGAATTGTAAACAACATTATCGATAACAACAGCAATAATAATAATGCCTCTCAGGTTAGCACTGTTATGATTTTTGGTATAGTAGTCATCAATGCTGTTAGAATGATGCATAGTCCCACAGTTACCATTTATATGTATTATTGATTGATGGATGGACTTTTGATATGCAAAGTAGTTAAAATGGAATTTTATGCCTTCACATGACTCTAAGTGTACTTTGCTTTCTTGATGGATGATATATGCATGCATTTATACCCATACATGTCCAGAAATCAGTTGCAATGGCTACCAAACAAGGAACCACTTTAAAATAACGAAAAATCAGATCCACTTAGCTACCTACTACCAAGGAATTTAAACTTTCTATCTTATAACATGTGTTAATTTATCCCATGACACAATTTCAAAATTGAAGCTTTGAATCAGGCCACTTACGACAAGTCTGGACATCAACTTTAGAGAGACTAATGTCTACATGATATCATTTTCTTTTGATAAGAAACATTTTACCTCATTAAAAAAAACACTTAGGAATTACTGCTCTAAATTATTTGCAATTATGTGGAGAGAATCAAGCTGGTGAAGGAAGAGGTACATATATTTTTATCCAGAATGTGTCTATCTATCATCTGTCTGTCTGTCTGTCTATCACATCCTCTCAGTCTTTTATCCTTTAGTATGCTTCCTTTCCCCCTCCAAATTGTTCTCTCTTAGACCAGTTCTCTTTTGCATTCAAGTTCCATTCCCCTCACTATTTTTGTCCTCTCTCCCTCCTTGGCCTCTTCTTTTGCCAGGCTGGCTTTGAGCTGTGATCTCCAGATCTCAGTTTCCTAAGCTAGCTGTGTTGTGGCTTGCTTGACTTGAGTAGGTTTGATGCTTCCTCATGAGCACATTCAATTCCATGCTTTGGAGGTTCCAGAGGAGCACATACTGTGTCCTGATGCCCTCTTAGTGTGCTGTTCTAGCAGGTTCTTGATATTGGTTTGTTCTGTTCCTGATGAGTTCGTTTCAGTCATTTGACTAAGGTGTTCTCCACCAGGTTTCTCAATTGTACAGCTAGAATTTGACCCTTTGTTATTAGAAAGTAATTTTGAGGAAAATACTATGAGACTATAAATTTCCTCTTTTCTTCCAGACTTCCATTTACTGGGTTTAGCAGATTTCCTAACTCCATCACTCCCCCCGCCAAAAATATGAATTCACTATGAAGAGTTTTTAAAGATAAATCTTCAAGCGGGAGATACAATTATATGTACTGTAAGGAATAAAATGAAGTTACAGTAAAGATAACTGAATGCATAGATAAAAAGTCACAGAAATGAGGAAAAAGGAATGTAATTTTTTCTCCTGGGATTTTTTTCCCCTTATCTTTAGAATTGAGAGCCCTCTGTCATAGCTACAATTCTGTTTGGGTTTGGTTAGTCATGAGTTCATTGGGTAAGAGTGAATACATTGCTAAATCATTCTAGGACTAAATAGGTCCATCTTGAAACCATCCATCATAATCCTGTTGGGCCTTCCCTTTGCAAGGGTGTTGTGAGGAACAGAAAATTGGAATGACAGATACTTCAGCTCTTTTGTAAACAAAAACAAAAACAAAAAACAACCACATGTAATTTACACAAGCCAACACTACTTCTGTGAAAAGTCTTCCTGTACCTACATTCCCCAAATCGTATTCAGCTAAACACCACTGCCAACTCCCATGACCTGATTTTCAGAACACTCAGATCACGTGACAGCTCTTTCCAAAGAAGCCTGACACACATAAAACGTCCCTTGCCTCAAGTCCTCCTTACTCACTTTCTCCTTAAAATCATTTCTGATTGATGTGCAAGGCATCTCTTTCACAATCTTCATTTCAATTTGCCTCACCCTTAGGTGGGACTGCCTCTCCTGCTGAGTTTGCAGAAAGTCCAGCGTTTCCCATTTGCAACTAGATTGGAAATGGCAGTGAGGTGGCACAATGCAAGTGGCGATGTGACCCTTCCCTCCCAACCTAGCTCAGCTGTCTCACATACCCAGACTGTAGATATGCTCCACGTTCGTGGAGATTCCCTCAGCTGATTTCATTATACATGGAGTGTATCATGAACTGTTCTAAAGTAATGTGGAGGAAGGGGGCAGGGGTACGTGGCCATCCTGCCATATACAGATGGAGCTGGTGAAGTGACCATTTGTGTGATCATAAAACAAGCACAAGGAAGGATCTACACTACCATTCTTGCACCTGCACACAGTCCTTCATCCCTTACTCAAGCTTCATTAATCCTCTTAACACCTCCCATTGGGTTTGCCTGACCCCGATTGCAGAAAAATTCTTGCAATTGGTTCTTGTCTCAGCAGGAAGCATAGAAGAATCTTCTTGGCTAAGCCAGAAATCATCTATTCTTAAGCAGCTCATCGGTATAATGCAACAGAGGGACCTGGTTTGGATTCCATTGGCTTCTTTTGACCTGGGTTCTCTGACTTCTTCTGAAGTCTAGACCTCACTAATTCTTCCTTAATGATAGAAACCCTCAGTCTTCATAGACTTTCCTTGGGTCAACTCTCCCTCATCCATGTGAACTCTAGCTTCTCATGTCTGTTTGTTGTCTATTTCCCATGTACACCAACTACTGGTCTCAATAGGGGAGACATTGGGAAGGTTCATATATTGAAAAAGTTTGGAAGTATAAACTGCGTGTGTGTGTGTGAGAGAGAGGGAGAGAGAGAGAGAGAGAAGGAGGGAGGGAGACAGAAGAGACAAAGAGAGAAAAAACTGGTGTATTTGTTGTGTTTTGTTTAGTTCATCCTAGAGCTTTATCATTTGAGCTATGGCTCTACTTCTGGCTTTTTTATTCTTTCAGATTAATTTAATTGGAGATAAGAGTCTCTACAATTGTCTACCTTGTCTGGGTCAAATCATGATTCTTAAATCCTTTTCAGTAACTTCCCAACAAAATGGAAACAATATAAACAAATAAACACAAGCAAACACTCCAGACTGCATGTAGGTGACAGTCATTAGCCCTTTCTTCCAGAATTCTTAGGGCATCTCTGAAACATTTGCCAATTTTGGTGCACACAGGCATCAGATGTGTGGCCTTGTGAGAGATGTTTGTTCAGAATCTCATACATAGCAAACTAGGTATACATATTTTTCTGCTTGATTAGAGCTGCTGCCAATACTAATGGGAAAGAGTTTATGACATAAAGAAACAAGTCCATTTTTGTGGAAAACCCAAACTGACAAATATCATATTTTAACCTAGGAAGATTTTTTTCACATTAGAATTTATGCATAGAGATTGGATAATCCAATCAATAGAAAAAATGAAACAGACCATCTGGATGTCAAGTTTTCTCCCCTTACCTCCTTAATTTTAGCTTCTACTGACTTTAAATACTGAGTGGTAACAAGGACAAAAATGCTTTGGTTAGAATACAATGTAGTTAGTTTTATATTTTTATTATCAGTGCTACCATTGCAATTGCCTTCTGCTAGTTCTAGGAGTGATGGAGGCGAGAGTGAGTTGGGTGTGTGTTACTTACCTTCCTTTTTCCTAGACTCAGAAGAGTAGGACACACACACACACACACACACACGCACGCACACACACACACACACACACACACACACACACACTGTCTTTAGTGCTTTCCTACAAATGAAACTCCTTTCCATTTTTTAAAAAAATTAAGTATATGTGGATTTCCTCAATAGTACATTGAATTTACCCAGGTTCATAGAAAAGATTTATGTTGAGTGCATATTACTTAAATATTTGGCTATAAAACTTCCAGTGACAAGATGGAGCTTTAGGTTCTTTCTCCAAAGGCTCCAACCACGATGGAAAAAATGAATCCGTCTTTAAGACATTTTTATATATTTATTAGTCTTCCATAAATTTTAATCGCTGTTACATTTCTTTGATGTTTTCCAATATCATCTATAATTATAAGAATACCCAGTAGATTGTTTGATTGTTTGAGAGTTTCAATGAATTTTTTTCATAACAAGTGTAATCTTTAAAGAGCTTTCTATAAGTAAAGGTTAATAGCATTTTTTCATGACAGTAAATGAAAGCTGAAACTCAAGAATGAAATGTAGTTGTGCACACTTTCATAAGATTCGGGCATTCTTATGGATTGAGGATAAATTGCCCAATCTGAATGACATTTTATTTAAAATGGTTGGACATGAAACATTGGAGTGTTTCTTTGGGATGAGGTGGATTTTAGACTTCCATTATAATTCTGTTCTTTCTTATTTAACATACAAGCAAGTATGTACACATACACATAAGGCAACACACACAGGCAACACACACAAACATATATACACACAAACGTACATGTATACACACATACAAGGCATCCCCATCTACATACACACTAAAATACACACAAGACACACATGACAAGAACATTTCAAGGAGAGATGGTCGTTCCACAGTGTGGCCATCTTGAAACTTTTCAAAAAAAGTTGTGAACCAAATAGAATGCAGGCAAGTGCTTAAAATATCAGAGAGATCTGAAAGATTATATGTTTGTATTTCCACACAATGGGTGAAGGAAGAGAGGACATTAAAAGTAATTTCCCAGCCAGGAACAGAAGAGTTGAAAAAGGAAAACAAAAAAAATCACAGAAAAATGTTAGTGGTTAAAATGCTAGATATCTTGCATGTAGTGATTTAGCAAGGTCTGTAGCAATTTAGAAAAGAACAAAAGGCAAGATCCTTACCTGTATCTATATATCTAAACACACACACACACACACACACACACACACACACACACACACAAAGACGATTTGACTGCTCTAGCTGAAAATGCAATCATTTCATCCTAATCAGAGAATTGTTACACAAGCTCTTCACATTTAATATGCTTTGAAAAATATATACTATGTGCATTCACCAGAAGGCAATTGCTTCTCCCCAAAACATGTTCTACTTCTTTTAAAGCCTCTGGTGAAATTTTTATCTAACTCATCAGATTTAGCAATTTGTAACTGATCTAATCTCTCCACAAAATCCTTGCTTACTGAAATTGCATCCAACAGTTCCTCACTACAGAGCAACCTTTCAGTACACATAAAACTGAGTGACAACCTATGTCTTCCTTCTTTATTTAAAAATTTACTTTCACTCCTTTTATTGTAACCCTAAACAGAAGTAAATAAATCGACTTAATCAGAAATCATGATTTATTTCAGCAATTACAAGTTACTGCATCATGAAATGAATAAATTGTTTAGAGTCAATATCATAAAAAATATAAGGACCACAGTATCAATCATCATCAGGTAGAGATAAAGAGATTACCATGTTCTTTTTCATATGTCATCCAATAGACTATTAAAGTCCACAAAGGCTTGTAATTGGACCCATTGTCTGAAGGACAATTCCCTCCTTTCTGTCTGTTTCTAAATACATTTATTGATTCACCAAACACTGCCTGACTTCTAAGCACAAAATATTGAAGGTTAAGAGATATAGCAGTGAGTTTAAAAATAGTTTCTTACACATGAAAATTGTTTCAATAACACTTCAGTGGAGAGACACAGAAAAATCTACTACCTAACACCTACCTTATTTAGGCAATTGCATTTGGGAAAAACTTTTCTTTGCTTTCTATAATGATTACTGCTTTTCTAGCACTGCATCTGTCACAGATTACATGCTAAAATAATACATGTTAAGTAATCAAATCTTAGTTAAAATAAAATATTTGTGTTTTTTTAGATTTATAAATATTTTTGTTTTTTGTCACCTGTTAAGCTTTAACAAACATCTTACTCCAACTGTAAACCTAAATTCTGAATTCTAGAGAGTACTGAAGATACTTTCATCATGGATGTGTTTAAGAAGTTCACAATTTCTTGGACTACTTGCCATCTCTGGATTTTACTACTATATCATCAGTTATATAAATATCTAATCTAATGAGCAGGAGCTATGAAAAATATGAGGTTAGAATCAGAGAATCCAGGTCATTCCTGATGATAAATATGATTAAATCCCACTAAACTAGGCTAAGTTTCTCTATGTATAGATTTCTTGAAACTTTGTTATTTATTTAACTGCTAAAAAATAAGATACCATGAAAAAATATATATCCATTTGTGTGTGTGTGTCCCATAGTACTTTGTACAGAGAAGGCATTTTATGGTATGTATAGAGCAAAAGGGTAGTTGATTGGATGAATCATTTTTTCCCATGAGAATTAATAGGAGCACTGAAAAGTGTAGATTCAAGCCTTATGTTGAGATTTTTTTAAACTTATTTGGCGATACCACAATTTTAGAATGTATGATTCCACGAGGCAAATTGGTTGTATTTAGAGTTCGTTTATCAGGACAACTCCCACTTTGTCCTCTTTTCTGCTGTAAGAAAACTTGTAATTCTCCAGGAACTCATAGACTGGATTATTTTTTGGCTTTACAGTTTAAGTTTTCTTTTTTTTAAAATTTATTTATTTATTATTTGTGAACATACTGTACAGAGGGGTTACAATTACATGGCCAGGATAATGAGTACATTTACAGTTTATGTTTTCTTAAGAGACAGCTCTTTTGGGAACTAATTGAAGGTAGAGTATTTAGACTCCAGATGTTGGGTAAGTGCAGAGATTTAGGTTCTGTCCTCTTGCACTGAAGTTCAAAATCTTGCCATATTCATGTATACTTTCAGAACAATGTTTTTTCCTGACTTAATGCTCTAAGATTTTTGTCTTGGTGACTTCACAATCTGATAGCCTCCTGATACTTCTAAAAGAAAAATGTTACCCGTCATCCTTTCAACTTTAACTAGGAAGATTGTTGTGAATAACTTAACCTAAACAATTTTTAAAAACAGAAGTTGGACCATCCATAGTTCTTTTTAAGAGATTATTTCTAGCTTGTGTCTCCTTGATCCAGCCACAGCAGGCTCTATGCAGAGAAATTCTACCTTAGAATTGTCTCACACTCTAAATTTTATATCTACTTTCACCACCTCTTAAGAAATACATAAGAAACAATAAATTTTCAAATTTTATACTATCTACATGTATAGAATATATTTCTGCCCCAACTCTTGCTTATATCATGTCAATATCCATCATCTATCAGTCATCTATCAGTCATCTAATAGCTCTCTCTCTCTCTCAATCTCTATCCTTATAGAGAATATGTAGAAAATGCTAAATAGTTTACTGCAACATGGATAGTTTTGTTTGTTTTGTTTTGTTTTTGGTCATGGGGCTTGAACTCTGGACCTGGGCTCTGTCCCTCAGCTTTTCAGCTCAAGGCAAGCTCCCTACCACGTGAGCCACAGCACCACTTCCCATTTTCTGGTGGTTAATTGGAGATAAGAGTCTCACGGACTTTCCTTGCCTGAGCTGGCTTTGAACCGTGATCCTCATATCTCAGCCACCTGAGTAGTTAGGATTATAGGCGTGAGCCACTGGCACCTGGCTAAGAGTTATTTTTGAAAAGATTTTATACTATTATCTTAACATGACACTCCCTAATAATTTCTCAATATTGATAAAATGGGGACCAACGACTCAATTGTCTTTGAATTTGTTTTAAATGATTCATGATGATGTATGATAATAATCTAAACAGAAAATTATAGCTAGCTCATTTTTATTTCTTCATGTGGAAAGTCTTTTAAGCATATCTTTTACTTAAATGAAAGCTGTCACTATTATTTTTGGGAACAAATTTAACCCAATAATAGCTGACTTATCTCTTACCTCCATAAAATTTAATGTCTTTCCTCATGCTTTAATCTAAACTTTTTTCTTAGAAGGCAATGTCTTAAGTGCATCAGTGGAGATGCAAATAAAGACATGGGCAGGCAAAATATTTATAATATCATGACGATCCATTTTGCTTCTATTTTGAAACCTATATTGAAAGAATGGAATTAGAAAACAATAGGCAGAGTTAAATAAACTGGAATACAATAAGGATTTGAATATAGTGTATTCCCTACAAATTATCCTATAGATTGAAGATTGATATGTTTCCCAAAATGGCCCAAAAGTGTGTTATGCACTCAGTACTAATAGGTCAGCCCATTAATCAAGTATATTATTTCATTTAAATCTACATTGTCATTTTTTTTCTAAATTGAGATATCAGGCTTGCTTAGTGCATAGAAAATAAAGGAGAAACAGCATGTACTCAATAGGTTTTTTTGCTTCTTAAAAAAATACCTATTTCAAACTACTGTAGAAAAGAAATGAGCAAGATTTAGATGTGATCATTATCTTAAGGTTTCCAGTGCTGAACAAATTTAAAATGATGAAGCATGCACGTTCACAAATTACCCACATAGGTAACCTCTCAGCAAATTGTACTTTGGATCTCATTTGATCCAAACACTAAGTTTGAAACCTAACAATTCTAGATCGTTTCTCATATTTGAAATATCTCACAAAAGCACCAACCTAATTAATCAAATTAGATAACCATTTTGTTATAAAGCGAATCATTTCATTTGCTGAAGAATATCAAGATGGTATATGCATATGGTAGTTTGAGGTAATGATTATGGCTACGTGCAGAAAAGTATTTATTACCTTATCTAATTAATACACATTTTGGCATGTCAGAGTTTGTGGGTAATTATAGTTCTCTATTGCAGTAATAATTTGTATGATTTATGAAGCCTATGAAACAACACTGTGAGCCAAAAAGCTGTCTGGAATAATTATAGTTAAGCAGCTTGATCAACAGGTATGCTCAGCAGAGAGAACACAGCCCAGGGGATGAGAGCCAAACAAACAGAAGTGATTTGAGGTGTTCACTTCTCAGCCTGCTTTCTTTCACCTGAGAAAAAAAAATATAGCCCACCCACTGTTCTCAGCTGGATTAACAAAGAAGTCATTGCTAACGTGTGTGTGGTTACTTTCCAAAGGTTCATGTGCTCGTGTAGAAGCCTAGATAAATGTGCAAGCAAAATTATCATATAATCCATTTATATTTTAAAAATATCAATAACATTTTCATACAGACTAAACACATTTGAAAAAGATTCAAGATAGTCTGACTATAGACACATGCCATTCATTTTAAGAAACACTTCAGTGTATGGATACTGAAAAATCTTAAGTATGAACCAATCTCAGCCTGATTAGAAATACACACACACACACACACACACACACACACACACACAGAGCCACTACCAGCACAACCACCACTACCACCAACACCCCTGCACTTTCCAATGGTCCCCGAATCTGCCCTTCTGGAACCAAATATCTGGGTTAACTCTCCCAGTAAGAAGATGGAATGTTTGTTTCCCAAGCAACTTTGTTTGCATTAAGAAACTGTTTACCACAGAAAGTTAGACAGTTGGAAAAGAGCCCAACTGCCATTATCCATATTTATACAGTAAGTTTTAGGAAGTTGGTGGTTTGTTGTAGAAGATAATGCAGGTTATTCTTAATTGGACACAACTTTTCTTTTGCCAAGTCCGTTTGACCTTGCCATGGGTCATTTTCTTTCACTTCATATGAACGTTCATATGAATGTTCTCAAGGTAGGCAATGTTTTAGTTGGCATTCACAACATTCACTGGAGCAAGAGATGCTATCTACCATCTACCAAGAAGCAGCTGGCGGATTTCTGCAAACCATTCTGAATATGTGGGAAGTTCTTAGATTGGTTTGATCTTTCTCATGGAGACTAATACCTTTATATCCTGTAGGGGTAGATTGAGTTTTTAGTTATTAACTTCAGGTAAAACCATCTTCTTACTATATATTTTTTTAAACTTGAAGACTGAAAGATAATGTGAGATAAGACTGACTTTTTAAAGCCATGGTGCCCTGGAATACTACACGTTTAAACTTAATGCAAAAATCATAAAGCAATTTCTATCAAAGTATTTTTTCTCCTAAGTTGGAAAATTATATTACTCTACCAATGAATGGTCTGGAATGGAAATCAGAGATTTGTCCTGACGTAAATCAATGCAGTAGGCACCTTGACTGACTTCAAATTTATCAAGGATTTGCTTGATGATAAAAGTCCAAGCCAGGGAGGAAATTGATGACCAAATATACAAATTAGGGTCTGATGATCCTAACTTCTGCCACCCCAAGCCACAGTACCAAACGGATTCTCAAGGGGAAAAATCTCTCACAGTGAGTTAAAGATCATTGAAATGAAAAAAAATCCCTCCTTGCATTCTCAAACTATTTGTTAGCTCAAGGCCAAATGAGAATCCACACAAGAAAATTTATGGCAAAGATGATTGAGCAAAAACAGGCTAATTTTGGTATAACCTGAGTGATGTTTCAGAGGTGTACATTGAGGAACATTCTTAGTATCTGAATCCTCATGTGACATTTAGGATCATTATTTTTTTCTAGGCACAGGAGAGAGCTCTTAAACATTTTTAAGTAAAAGTTTATAGGCAGATATTTAAATAATTATGATGTTTTTCCCAGAGCTTGATAAACGGCAGATCCCCAAGTTTTCTTCCTTTCTTCATTCTTCAACACCCATGTTGGTCCTCTTCTCCTTCCATTATACACACACACATACACACACACACACACACACACACACACACACACACACTATATATATATATATATATATATATATATGTATATATATGTATATCATATACATATATATGAGGCGCTTTATATATATATGTATATATATATATAGTCTTATCTGTATGTATATAGTTTCTTATAAAAGGTAATATTTCACATTAGATTGAAAACTTGCTAGAAAAATAAATACAAAATGGGAAATGACAAAATAGGAAATCCTGAGGCTTGTAGGGTAAGATTATATTGAAACGCTCTGTCAGGTTATAAGGAAAGAGAAGAAAAATATATTGTTAGGCTTCATAATTGTAACTTTTTCATAAAGTTTACTGTTGGTCAAGGATTAGGACAAGCAATGAGATAAAGCTAGGTAAGAATTACCTATATGCGTGATTGACATACATATATATATATATACACACAGAAAACAAAGGTATCTACTTTTATGTGAGTTATTTTTTTACTGCATTCTGAACAAATATTATGCACTTAAAGATAACAAGAGAATTTCTTCTTGTTGTTTCTTCTTCTTCTTCTTCTTCTTCTTCTTCTTCTTCTTCTTCTTCTTCTTCTTCTTCTTCTTCTTCTTCTTCTTCTTCTTCTTCTTCTTCTTTTCTTCGCAATACTGAGGTTTTAACTCAGAGCACTGTGCTAGTTAGCTTGAGCACTTGGTAATGCCTCCAGCTCTTTTTGCTTTAGTAATTTTTCTAACAGGGTCTTGCATTTATTTGTGGGCCAGCCTGGACTTTAATCCTCCTATTTAAATATCCTATGTAACTGGGATAATAGACCCACATTACCATGTTTTTCTTTGTTGAGATGATGGTCCTATAAGAATCTACGATTAGAGCTGTGAGCTGCCAGGCTTTGTGAATAATAATTTCATTTTTGGAATAGTTTATTGTAAGTTATAGATACCATTCATACATTTTCATTTTTCTTACCCATCTGTTTATTGATTGTTTCCTATTTCTTGAATATTTGCCACATACTTGCTACTAATGCTTCCATTCAAGTGTTCTGTTTTAGATTTCAACTAAGTATATGTAAGCTAGTTTTTTTTTTCTTTAAAACTCTGGATATGCTTGCAAAACATTCATTTTTATGAAAATGCCTACTTTTGAAAATATTGAAGGCTATAAGTATTACTTCACAGAATCGATGACTTGTAGTCCAGTCTTGTTCACCTCGTTCAATTTTTCCCACTAATTTCTTGTTCAACTATATTCAGTAGTCATGTCATTGTACACAATTGTTCTTGCCATAGGGAAAAACAAGGCTACCTGAGATTGTGTGTCCAGTGTGTATGGTCAGCAGGCATCTTCTTTAAACAGGTGTTCACACAGAGGTGTTGCTGGGAATTAGACTTTCCACTATTTCCAGGAACTATCTTCTCTGACCTTAAGAGTTAAAGACACCAGTTTTTTTTTTTTTTGCTTTCATTCACAGGGAATATAAAATATGCAAGACCTTGTTGAATGTTTTGGAATTTTCTTTCCTGAGCTAGAGAATCATTCTCAGAAGTAACATTTTCTTGCCTTGAAGAAGTCATATCTTTTATCATTAAATTATTATCATTGTTTACTTTCTGAATGCTGTGAGATATTGTGCAAGGGAAGTTTCCTGATCTTTGAGGTCAGAGAAATACTCATTGATGAACAGAATTTACTTTGTTATTTATTTGAGATGGCTTCAAGAATGAAGCCAATATTTTGTGTGTGTGTGTGTGAGAGAGAGAGAGAGAGAAAGACAGAGAGAAAGACAGAGAGAGACAGAGAGAGGGACAGAGAGACAGAGAAAGAAAACAAGCGTGTGTGTGTGCGTGTGTGTGTGTGTGTCTGTGTGTGTGTGTGTGTGCGCGTGTGCGCAAGCAGCACACACGTGCATTGGTCCTGGAATTTAAACTTAAGTCCTAGACGCTTTCCTTTGTCTTTTTCACTCAAAGCAATTGCTCAACCACTTGGGACACTGAGTTACTTGTGGTTTGGGGTGATTAATTAATTATCTCCAACTGAAGACAAGAGTCTCAAGGATTTTCTTTCCCAGGATGGCTTTGAACCATGATCCTCAGATCTTAGCCTCCTGAGTAGCTAGGATTATAGGTATAAGCCACTGGCATCTAGCTTGAAGCCAAGAATTGAATGATGATTTGTTCCACTATTAGCTCTCATCTATCTAACATATACCAACCTTGTTCTTCTTGGTGTGATTGCCTGTGAGAGTTGTGACTATTTCTTTTTCAGTCAAGGGACCCCATGGTTCTTTCTTATGGTACATAGAATATAATATTCATATTATATTCTTACACATATCTGGTTCCCTATAAATTGGTTCTTAACAAAATTGTGGAATATTGACAGTGACAGATAAATTAGTTTATGATGAATAATATTATAAATAAAGATGAATTTATAAATCACTTTTTAAAATAAAAAAAAAACCTTTAAAAGTCTGTTAATACAAGAGGAAGTGTACTCATTACCTCACTCATGTAACTGTAACCCTCTGTATAGTATCTTTACAATAAAAAAAAAAAAAAGTCTGTTAATAAAGGGAGAAGGATGTAGCCAAATGTTCTTCCAGAGTCTTGAAAATCTGTCGTTGGTATAGGGCATAATGTATAGATTTCAAAAATGAAAGTGTGTTGGCAGTGCTATACGCAGAAGAACCACCAGTGAGACTTGTACATGGAGTATTTCCCCAGAGCTCCTACAGGGGAGTTTGGTCCTAGTGTGGTGATGTTAAAATGTCGTGGGGCCTTTAAAGGGTGGAGTCTAGTGGCAGGTGTTTAGGTTTTGGGGGCAGGGCCTTTGAAGGAATTGTTACAGTTCTTATAACCTATTGCAAGAGCCTTGCTTTAGGAAGCAAGGCAGGCTAATTTCCTTTCTCTGGCTCCTTGTCTCTCCATGTGATTTCTCCTTTTCACTTCTAACCCCATTATGCAGCCCCTCATGATGAAATGGAGCCAGAGGACCCCCACAGAGGGCACAATGCTGTTTGGCCTTTTGGCCACTGAAACTGAGCTAAATAAACCTCTTTCCTTCATAACTTATGCAGCCTGAGGTTATTTCTTTATAGTAGAGTTCTATTAATGCAACAGTCAATCTGATAATTCCATTAAATTGACAGTGAAAAATAATATTTGCTTAATTACTATCGTCTTTATGCTTGTAAGGATTTATTGTCTTTGTATAATTAAAACACTGGCAAATCAAGCAAAATGGTATTTGTTTCAGAAATACTTTGGAGTTAAATTACTTTCCTTCTTTTAATTGAAGAAAAAAAATTACTTTGAAATCTTTAATAATCAGCCATGTAGCCCTGGATAGCATTACTTTTTCTAGCTTACAGCAGACATTTGTATTTTTCTTGAAAAAAGGCAAATCATACCTTGTAATGAAAAACAACATGAAAAAATTTTTGATGCTATAAATTCTAAAAAAGAGCATTTATTTGGAAGAAACCCAAAGTAGAGCTTGCATGTACATAGTCTAAAAGATACAAATTATATCAATGTACTTATTAAACACATCCTTCCATCTTGTAGGCATCTCTGTAGGATTTCCCATATATTAACATTTCACATCAGCAATATCACTCATTTTATAGATTGAGGAGCCTAAAGTCAGAAACTCACTGCAGGTACATACAGAAACCAAGATTCGAACCTACTTAGCCTGGCTCCAGAGCTCAGGCTCTTAACCTCTGGGGTAAAGTATAACCTTGAGGTTTGAGGTTCTAGGAAAGACAGAGTCCTTGCTAGGATGAGATTGAAGGAATCTATCCCCAAGCAGGCAGCAAGAACAGGGAACGAGGGTTCTGCTTTACAAATAGGAGATGACAGCTCCTTTAAACATGATCTACTAATGTCTCAGGAGTATTTTCAGATGGGACCCAGTGGGTTCACACTGATGGGTTAGATTTTTTTAAATTATAATGCATTTTGTTTAGAAGAGGGATTAAAGTATTTGCCAAAATGATTTGTGTTGACAAAGTGGCTTAGTACAGCTGGCAGATTTATTTTGGGGGAATGGAATAAATTAAGGTGTCTAGCAAAAGATGTGCTACAGCCACTGAAACAATCTCAAGTATTTCAGAAACTCTATTTTTATTCACTTTGCAAAATGTGCTTAGTTGAACTGCCAGTCCCTGTTACATTTCCATTTCTAAGCAATTAATTAAAATCCCAAATCAGGTTTTTTTTTTCCCCTTGATCATGCCAGCAGGAGTTGGTTACCATGGAAATAGGAAGATCAGTGGTATTTGGAAGAGACAGAGAAAATGGCTGGCATTGGTCTTTTATTGCTGAAATGTATGTGATGGGCAGGAGTAGCGTTTTGGCTCAGCCCTATGAGTCTCTGCCCCCGGTAGCAAGTGTGGCAGTGACAATTAGAAATTACCGACTGTCCCAAGGATTACATTTCACCCCCTAGGGATATCATTTGGCCAGTTGAAAAAGTCATTAACTCAGCCTTTTTTATGTCTTCTATCTATAGGTTAAACCCCCAAATATAATTGATTACAAAGTCTTCTGTTGTGGCTAAGCAGGATTTCAAATCAATAATTGGTTATATTTTGCAAAGACCCATCAAAAACCATTTATGATTTTTTTCTTATGTCAAGCCAATATGCTTTAGCTTATAAAGCTCATTTCCAGACAATAGTACAAACCAAGAATGACTGTGGTTGAGACCATCTTTCTTCACAGTTTGAAAGAATAGAAGCTTCTAGAGTATCACCTTTTGGTATTTAATTAAAAGTCATTTCAGTAGAGCTATTCCATAGACTATATTAAGGAAAGAAAATAGCATATAAGACAAATAGACATATATTTTTTTAAATTTTATTTTATTTTATTTGTGAACATACTGTACAGAGGAGTTACAGTTACATGGGCAGGATAATGCGTACAAGACATATATTTTTAAAACAACTCATGTGGGTACTGCAAAAATCGTAACCTTGCTAAAGAATATAGTTATAATGATATAGATGATTATAATAACAAGAATGTAACATTGATTAAGGGTTGGGTTCCAGGAAGTGTTTCTAATGTTTTAAAAGTACAAAATCAGTGTTTCCTAGATGTGAAGATTTTGATGCTCATAGATAGAGTGATGATTTGAAGTAGTTGGAACAATTATGCTTTGTGAGGACAGGTGCTTTTCTATCATGTGACTCCCAGGAGGAGGATGTCTGTGAGATCTAGAGATGAACAATGCAACTGTACCATCTTCAGGTTATACCAGTACTGCAGGAAACTTGCCTTTGTGGATTAGCTGACACTTTTCCAAAAATAAATATTTAGAATTTGAGATATTAAAAAGGAAGAGAGCTGGGCACCAGTGGCTCACATTTATAATCTTAGCTAATCAGAAGGCTGAGATGGAAAGATGGAGTTTGAAGCCATCTCAGGTGTAGGAAAGTCTCTAAGAATCTTATCTCTGATTAGTCAGCAAAAAGCCAGATCTGTGGTATAAATAATAGAGTGCTATCCTTGATATCCTTGAACCAAAAAGGCTCAGGGACACTGTCTAGGAGCAGAGAGAGAGAGACAGAGAGAGAGAGCAAGAGAGAGAAAGCCAGAGAGAGAGAGAGAGAATGACTTTAGCATGAAACCCTAATGTTACAAGTTAGCCTAAAAACATCCAATGGAAACTAATGTCTGTGTATCATAAGTAATAATTAGGATGTTGGGGAATTTTCCTTATGTCTGAAGGCAGTTGATATAATGTGACCATTGATTTTTATTAAATACAATTAAATTTTCCTCACAACCCACTCTACAAGACATATTCATGTCTTATATCTATAAATGTTTTATGATGATAATTACTTAAGATGAGTAGTAGGGTTTTTGTTGTTGTTGTTGTTAATTTTTGGAAGAAAATAATAAAGCCACAATTCTCTTTAGTTTGCCATGAAATGAAGAGAGAAGTTCCCAGTTAGATGAGGTAAGTCTGACACTACCATCCATATGTTCAGTGAATCTGCGTTCTGGGTACCAGAAGTCATATTATCTACTCTAAAGCTTATATATTCACATAGCATAGCATTTCTCCAGGTAGCTGATAAGTAAGAAGCTGGAACATATTCTAAAATATACAGGCCTGTTGTAGAGAAGGTAAGATGTGATATTTGCTCATGTGGGTATTTAACTCAGGTTCGTGACAATGTGAGCCCTCTGGGTAGAGTCTAGAGGCTCAAATTCATATTCATTCACAACGTTTGCTGACCCAGATGATTCTGGTTTAGATTTTCTTTTGTACCATTTTAAATTTTACACATTTGCTCAATGCTGACTCAGTGAATCACAACAACCCTGTCAGAATGGAGAAACTTAAGAAGATTCAGTTATTGATTTCAAATGTGCTATTAAACATTCCTTATAGCACATACTATTATCATGGCTTAAAGACATGCTTATTGCTTCATTGATCTTACAAGGAAGGTCCTACAAGCTGTAGACAATGATGAATAGACTATACGCACCAACTTCTAGTTAATTTGTTTGGCAAGCATCCATTGAGGACATGTCATAGTTCAGACACAATATTCACTACTGGGGAATACAAAGGTACAGAGGATGATTATTAAATATAGTGTACGATGCCTGCTTGGCTGGTTTTAAATTCTTATGCCCCCTGTTTATTGGGGAGAATTGTCTCCTAGTTTGGGTTTTAATGAGCTATGCTTTCACTAATGTGTTCACATCTCTTCTCCTAACTGTGGGCTTACACTCACAGTTGGAGGCTAGGGGGCATTTGTACTATGGCCAGTCCAAATTGAGGGTATTATAAGCACAAAATACTCAATGAATTAAAATTTATGGACATGGAATTATTTATAATCTCCATTGCTATTCTTTTCTTTTCCTCTTTTAACTTTAACTCTTTTTTTTTGCCAGTACGAAGGCTTGATCTCTTGGCTTTGAGCTTGTTGGGCTTAATTTGTTTACTACTGGCACTCTACCACTTGGGTCATACTCCCAGCTCAACGTTTTGCTGGTTAATTAGAGGTAAATTTCCCTGTCAAGTCTGGCTTCAGACTACAATCCCCAGATCTCAGCCTTTCTAGTGGCTAGGATGACAGGCATGAGTCTCTGGTTCCCAGCTTAATTTCCTTTTTAAATGTTATCACTAGGAAAATGTAGAATTAAAAATATATGACTTGCACATTGGCTTTTGTTGATTTTTTTTGGGGGGGGTCCGGTCGTAGGGCCTGAACTCTGGGCCTGGGTGCTGTCCCTCAACTCTTCAGCTCAAGGCTAGCACTCTACCATTTGAGTCACAGCGCCACTTCCAGCTTTTTTCTTTTTGCTTATGTCGTGCTGAGGAATTGAACCCAGGAGCTCAGGCATGCAAGGCAAGCGCTCTACCACTGAGCCACCTTTCCCAGCCCCCTTTTGTTGATTTTTGACTGGGCAGCACTACTCTGAAATATCAACATTATCAGAACCTAGACTGTTACTGCCGCTAATAGTGTTTGGTAGAGAAGCAGGATGCATTATTCATTGAATAGGATGCTGTTTGCTGTATGAGGCACTTTACCAATACTGTGACCAAACACCTCAGAGAAAGAACTTTAAAAGCAGCAAAGGTTTTTTCTGAAAAAGGAGGCAGCTCACTTCACAGAGACTTGGAAGCAGAAAGCAGCGAGTGCACCTATTATAGGAGACTTTTTCCTTCTTTCTTTTGTGTTTATGGAGGCCATTGCATTTTTAATAGAGCCAGGGTGGGTCTTCCTCCCCTCCCCTGATTGCTGTCCCCAAATGCAGAGGTGTGCTTTACCAATCCCCTAGGCTTCTCTTAATCCACTCAAGTTGACAGTCAGGATTAATCACCAACCTGCAACCAAATCAGATTTTTATCTTATTAGTAGTATTTCCCTTACCTTCTTTAAACCACTTGTGAGTGGAGAGAACTCATATGTGTGTGTGTGTGCATATGTGTGTGTGTGCATATGTGTGTGTGTGTGTGTGAGTGTGGTTTAGGTTTTCTTTTGTATACATATCGAATCTCCTCTGAAGTATTTGGTTTGTCTCAGTGCATAAATCTATTTTCAAGTATTTGCAAGTGTGTATGAAGCCTATAAATGTATCTATGAAGATTTTAGGGTCCCTTAGTAATTATTCACTGTTAAGATGGTTACACCTTCATATAGTAAGTATGTAAGAATTTGTAAGAATCCCTCAAATGTCTTGGGCTGATTTGTTTGGACAGAAACATTTCTCAACGATGACATTGCATTTGTTCTCTTTTGCAAGGTCTTTGTTGTAATTTCAATAAGGCTAGATGAAGCAACTCTGTGAAAGAAATAGGTTGAGTAATTGTGTATACTACCTGTTGTTCCCCCCCCCAATAAAAAAACCAGTTGTACAGACATTTTATAGAGGCAGTATGTTGTTTATGTTGAAAAATAGAGAGGAATGTATTGTTCACCTATGTAGCTAGACTCTATGTTATCTATAAGGGATATAGAATTTTTTGTTGTTATAATGTATGCCAAATTAGCTTAAACAAAAATTGCCTGGAACAGTTAATAGGATTATAGATATAAGTAATCTACCAAGAGGGGAAATGAAGGCAATTTCAAAACCATTGGAATTGAAAATCACACCTTCACACACCTAACCAGACTGTCTCTAAAGCTATTGCTTCTGCTCCTCATTTTGTGTCAAGAATCTTCCTTTCAAATCTGTTTCCTCATGAGGCTGGGATGGACATCGGAAGTTCTACTGAGAGATGAAAGATCTCGCTTCTCTATGCCCTTTAAATATCTCAGGCACACCCCAACTTGTATTGTACATTCATCAGTGGAATGTCATTATGGGTAGGGATACAGCACAGTCAATGGACAAGAGGAGAAGAATTTGATAACAAGAGGGTGCAATCTGATCCTTGTACCTTAGCTGAGACCGGTAATCCTAACTACTCAGAAGGCTGAGATCCAGAGTACTGCAATTCTAAGGAGAGAATAACTCCCCAGAAACCATCTCCAAAGTAACCAGTGGAAGCTCTGGAGGTGTAGCTCCATTTACATAGTGCCAGAGCAACAAGCAACCTGAATGAGCTCAGTGCCCTTAAGTCAAACCCTAGTACCATTAAAAATATAAAAATAAAAACCAAACAAGCAAATAAATACATAAGCATGCAACATTAGCATTTGGTAACTATCAAATCAGTTAATTTTCATATTTTGGCATATGATAGGTAAATATTATTTCTGACACATAAATTCTTCCCAATGGGAACAGTTTAATAGTGAAAAAGTGTCTATTCCTCTTTCATAGAGAAACAATTTTTAAAATAATTTAAAATGCCTGCATTTTAATGTCCTATTTAATTTTGGATATTTACCAATGAGGAAGGCAAGCAGGATGTTTTCTGTTCCTGACATTGGGTTTAGCAGGGCAGGAATAATGTTATCTATTAATGAGCAGAGATGTTAGCTGAAGAGGTCTGGCTATGTTCCAGTTTGGTTAATTAAATCCTACCTGCTTCCGTTCTGTCTTTATTTTCAAATGAATATTCACTGTTATTTCTCATTTGAAAAATTGTTTGTTATGAGTTTTGGAAGAGTAGCTCATTTGTGAGGTAAAGAATTTCAGTTTACTTTGAGTTTATAAGGTTCCAACTGCTGTCCAATATGACACTAGTTTTTTGTGTGTGGGGTTGACTTTAATATGCTTTTCTTATGGCAATAGTGGTGGGATTATGTATTTTCCCAAAGACAAAACAATTTTGTGAAATCATCTATTTCTTATAATGTTGGAAAATTATATAATACCATGACTGACCCAAACCAAACTCCATATGACAGCACTAGGTAATGCTGATTTCTATTTAGACTAATGGATAATATTTCAAGTGTTTAAAATGAGCATGTATCAAGCTGAGAAAAGAGCAAATCCAAAGTAAGAATTCTCCAACTACGTAAAATTTTTGTGGTAACTTGCTTCACAGAATCCATTTTATAAGATGCCTCATCAATAGAATCAACATAAAAAATAGCTTTCTATTAATTACTATCTTTCAGTAGTTGTACAAAAGAGTTTCCATTAAAAAACCAACTTATGAATACAATGCATCTTGATCAATGTCAACCCACTCATTATTCTCTCCCCCATTCTAAGAGTCTTTATTGACAAAAAGAAAGTCTTTATTGACAAGCAAGATATGCATTGTGGTCTCTTGCGTGTTTGTGTGTGCATGTGTGTGTGTGTGTGTGTGCGCGTGTGTGTGTAAGATGTTTTACTCAATATTTGTCAAAGAGTATGTGACCTTATGAGTAATTGTGACATTGAATATTCAGAAAAAATTTTGAAATTGGGACTAGAAGCAATTCAGCTGTAAATATGTGTTATCTTAATACAAGTGTTTGTTTTGGCTACAAAAGTAATAAACACATTTCCTTAAAATTTGTATCATTCTAAATTAGGGCTAACGTTATTTAAAGGAGTTTAAAGAAGAAAATAAAGATCACAACATCATACCTTTTTAGGTTAACCACTGGGGTGATTTATACTTTGCACAATCGGACCATCATTTATATATTCTCTCTCTTTTCAGCTTGCATATTTAGGAATATAGTTTCAAGATTTTTTTATCTCTACCAAAGATCCATCAGATATGACAGAACAGGCTAAATATTTCACAACTGTAGCAAAAAAAATAAGAATCATGGAGATACAGAAAAATTTCAAAAACAAAGGTTTTGTTATCAGAAAGATACCTTACAAGAGGATTAATATTTTTTTCTTTTGAGATGCAATCTATATGCAATATGCCTTATGTAGCCTTGGGTACTGCACATTTAAAACAGAATAACTGCTGATATGATTTAGTGACGATCTACAACACATGATAGGCTATGTGGGAAGCAAACAAAAGATCTTGTTTACTAGTAAAATAAAGCAACTGAGAGCATGCAGTTATTTCTTCTCCAGGGAATAACAGTACAACCCAAATGGGAGCTGACTCTCTTAGCTCATGGCAAGCTTAGAAGAGATGATTCTGTGTTATGAGGTCAGTCGTCACTACTGATTCAGATGAAACCAGCCTTTGGCATGTGACAAAGCTTCAAGTATCTTGCAAGCAAAGACTTGTGCTTCTTCTTCAAAAGAATAGTTCTAGAACTTTCTGTGTGGTTGCTTTTAGCTTTACTTAAGTGTAGACAAATTCCCCTCATAGTCTTTATTGTAGTTTTTACTTTGTTTTCCTTCTTCTTTTCATTTAAGTTGTGCCTCCACAGGTGACTACATTTTCCTATCATCCATACAGAGTTGTGTCAGAATTTTCTTAAATTGTCCAGTAAATTTTCTTTCTATTACAGAGGAGTCAAGATTTCTACTGATGGGCAGTTCTAGAAATTATTGCTCTGCTCTTTATCCTAACAAAGTACTTGGGCCTTTCTTAAATGAGATGATTAAACTTAACCAATTTATCTCTTCTGATCTCTTGGTAAATCTGACTACATCAGTGTTGGCTGGTTTATGATGCCAGAAGGTAAAGATTATTTGAGTTTAATTGCTGATGTAAAAGACTGATGTAATGCCATAGTCAGTTAGGAATTTCCTAAAGACATTTTACATGCACTCAGCATCAGATATGTTAGATAGGTGCTTATAAATAGTAACTAAACACTATTATGTATGCAAATACTGAGGGGTTGGGAGAAATATCATCTTTAATCTCAGAGTGTAGCAATTAGGATTTTTATTGTATAGTATTTATATACACCTAAGTTAAGATTGTATCTTGATAGTCATAAAGCCTGGATAGTAACATAGAAAATGTTTACGGTATAATCAAAGTAGCCATTGATTCCTTACTATGTAACAGGAACTTCAAATAAATCATTTCCAAGTTTCTCAAGAGTATCTGAAGGAAGTATGGTGTTGTCTTTGTATTTAGATGGGAAACAAAGGTTCCCATAGCTTTGGGGACTCCTCTATGGATTCTACCACTGTTCGGTGAACCTGGGGCTCTTTGACTTCCAACCTCAGGAATTTTCACCCCAGTGCCAGTGTGAACTCTCTGAAAATCAAGGTCTCAACCTTTGAAATAAGACTGATACATGGTTTGGAAAATAAGGTACAATAGGGTAAGTAAAGATTCAATGTGGCAGTGAACAAAATTACCAAGGATTTCTTTTCTTTTTATTTTTGGTCAGTCGTGGGGCTTGAACTCTGGGCCTGGGCCTGGGCCTGGCCCTCAGCTCTTCAGCTCAAGGCTAGTGCTCTACCACTTGAACTACAGCACCACTTCCGGCATTTTCTGCTTATGTGGTGCTGAGAAATTAAACCCAGAGCCTCCTGCATGCTATGCAAGCACTCTGCCACTGAGCCACCTTCCTAGCCCTATCTTTTCTTTAAAATGTTTTCTTGGGAGAGAATGGTATAAAGGATGATATGAATTGTGCTTGTAAACTGACATGTTGAATGGTAAGTTCTTCATACATCTCCTTCAAGATAATAATAATAATAATGATAATAATAACATTTTTCTTGGTTGTTTATATAAAAGTTAACAATGAAGAAAAAAAGGAAAAGTTACTAAGGATGGAGATAAGTTCAGAAGGGAGCCCTTGGTCCTCTGACATGAAAAGAAGTTAGATGAGTGAGATGAACTTTTTATAATATGGTATTTTTCTTAGAGAAAGCACATAAAAACCCACTCAGGACTAAGTAGTCATAGTTGTTAATGGAAGAAAACTTCTAGATGATGACCTGGAAAAGGAACTGATAGAAAATGAGATGAGTCTCAAAAGACTGGTATTATTATGTTTTTAATAATGAAAGCATTAGTGCAGCAATTGTTAGAATTTTATCTGTTCCATCATGAGCTAAGGATCTAGATAGTATGCTGTAATTAAAGATTGACTTTGATTTAGATAATCCATTTTAATTGCATTTTTAATTGTAGTGAAAATTTTATGAAGTACCATCTGAAAATGCTGATGTGGAAAGATTAACTAATCAAGATCATGCCGTTATATTTGAATGACTAAAAAGGGCCTGTGAGTGGTAAGTGTAAAATCCATCTCTTAACTAACACACAAGTCTCTGCAATCTCATCTCACCTCCTGAGAACAATGTCTAACAAATTAAAGCTGGTTCATGAAATGTCATACAATCCGGCAGCAAGATTCTAATTGATGAAGAAATGGCTACTTTAATGATTCTTTAACAACCATAGAAAATTTCAATTACTGGGAACCTTGACAACAGTACCTTAAGGGGACAAAATAATTTCTAACAGCTTCTTTCACCAAGTCAGAGGCCCCAGTGGATATTCCCTGAGCTCTCCACACACTTTTCCCATTTAATATGGTTGAATGGATGGGAAGCTGGATGGTTCACTAAATACTGGAAAGAAGTCATGTTCAAAATTGAGAAATACAATTTCCACACGTTTTTTGTTTTCTAAGCCAGATGGCCATTTGCTCACTTAGATTGTCCTTCCCTCTGGTACCACCCTTATGAATTCAGTGAGCAATGTGTGAATATCAAGGCATGAATTTCAGTTCTATTGTCAAAATAGAACTCAGGACAGGTGGATTGTCATGTGTCCATCTTCCTCAGCTTGCTCATCTCCAGTGCAGCATTGATCACACTCTAGTCTTGAAATATAAATAAAGTTTTTGTTTCACTCTCTAATCAGCAGGAGGAAACCCAGTGTGTATGTTTAACGCATCTTTGATGTGGAACATATTGCTATGGCTATTGTGGATGTTGGAATGTATAGTATTTTATATCCTTTTCATTAAACTAAAAAACATCCACATACAGCATATATAACACACACATACCACATATAACCAATCACCATGGATACATATTACACACACCTCAGACTTTGAGTACACGGTATTCACTATACACACACACACACACACACACACATATATCACATACACCACACATATACATCCAATATCATGCAGCACAATATGATTTTTAAATTCCTAAAAATGTTGTCTATGTATGCATGATTCTCTATATCTTGGCTTCTTTGACTAAAATTCCTGATGCTCATCCTTCAGAACTACTGAAAACTGTTGTTATTACTATTGTTGTTGCCATTGTTATTTTAGACCACCCCATAGATTTCAGATGCATATTAATCATAATTTCTCTCTGATGGGTTATTCCGTCCTGATGTGTCTGCTCATTTTATCCTTCCTTCAGTGGCTGCAATTGAACACCATGTACATATATGCATTTTAAAAAAATGGCTTAGGGTTCCATAGCTGGGCTTGGTAGCTCAGATTTGGCATCAATTTCCTACATCAAATGAAGGCAGTGGCACAAAGCAGCTATTTATTCTTTCACAGTTCTAGACACTAAAAGTGTGAAAACCAGGTGCTAATGGGCCCACTAGCTTCTGGAACACTGGATAGAATCCTCTGTTGCCCCATGTTTCCTTCTGGTGGTGGCTATAAAAGCTATGTCATCCTTGGATTGTAGCCACACTGTTTTATCTCTGCTTCCACTGCTACATGGTGAGTCCCTCCTGCACCTGCCTCTGCACCTGTCTTTCGCTCATAAAGACACTAGTCTACTGGATGAAAGACCCATCCCACTCTGTTATGACCTCATCTTAATCACATTCACAAAGACCCTGATCCTGAATTAAGTCCACTTCACAGGTACCATATATTAGAACTTGAACATATCTTTTGGGAGAATACAGCTACATATCTATCTAACTATCTATCTACATATAATATGTATATTATATATTCTTTCTTACTACTCTTGGGCTGTGATAATAAAGTACATTATTCTTGGGGCCTTAAGCCACAGAAATTCTTCTCATGTTTCTGGAGGTCACAAAGTGAAAGATCAAGGTATCAGCGAATTCAGCTCCTCCTGAAGGTTTCTCACATGGAAGACAAAGAAAGAGAGAAAGGAAGGATGGAAGGGGAAAGGAAGAGGAGAAGGACGAGGAGTAGAAGAGGATGAATCATCCTCTTCCTTTTGAAGATTTTTATTTTAACCGTACAGGTCTATGGGATGTATAATATGATCACTCAATACATATATAACATATGCAATGATAAAATAAAGGTAGTTAACATTTCTAAGTCCTTAAACAGTTTGTTTTTAAACTTTGTGAACACCTGATAATTTTACACAGCTCTAAGAGGAATAGTGTTATTTATGTGTTTGGACAATATGTACTGATCATATAGGGTCATTAGTATTTCTACCATCTTATCATTAGTGTGCATTTCAAGGCTTCAAACTTTTTTAGTAATTCATATTGTTGTGAGCAAAAGTTACCCAGCATTCTGTAAAGCAGTAAAACTTACAACTCTTATCTGAGTTCTGGTAACTTTTATCTATTCTTTTCTATTTCTGCATTTTTCACCACCCTCTTAAGCCTTTAGCTATCACTATTTTGCATTTGACTCCTTTCCTATCCGCCTAGGAGATAAAACATTCACTATTTGTCTTTCTGTGTCTGAATTATTTCTCTTCTAGTATCCTTTGGTGTCATCCACTTTAATGTAAATGACACGATTCTTTTCTTTTCTCAGGTTGAATAATATTTCATTATGCCTGTATACCACTTTTCTTTATTCATCCTTGGATGGGTATCTGGGTTGATTCTGTAACAGCCTATGTCAACCTTAAAGCAACAAATGCAGGCATGTAGGAGTCTCTCTGATACATGATTGTCATTTCCAGAACTGGTTGAGTCAATAATATGGTATCCACTTTCATATTGTATTTCTATTTTTTGTTTTCCATTGTTCCTCATAGTGTATGTGCTAATTTATGTTCTCACCAAAATAAGGATAGAGTCTTCTTAGGGTGGGACCTAACCCTCAGCTCTCATTTGTAGCTTGACAAGGTAACATGTGGTGTTAGAGCTGGCACAGACGAATTGTGGCAAACACAATTAACTTTATAGCAGTGCTATGCACACTTTATTATTTTGTTTTTAATTTTTTTGGGGGTCTGGTCGTGGGGCCTGAACTCTGGGCCTGGGCGCTGTCCCTCAGCTCTTCAGCTCAAGGCTAGCGCTTTACCACTTGAGCCACAGTGCCACTTCTGGCTTGTTTCTTTTTGCTTATGTGGTGCTGAGGAATTGAACCCAGGGCCTCATGCATGCAAGGCAAGTGCTCTACCACTGACCCACCTTCCCAGCCCCTCTATGCACACTTTAAAAGCAAAGAGAAGCAACAGATTAAGTAGATTCTCATATCTCGTGAAACCCCAAAGAAAGCAATTCAACAAGGGAAAAACTAGAATCCAAAATTATCCCTGGCTGTAGGGAAGAGGACCATGAGGAAGAGGGGAATCTGTTGATGTAGAGGTATCGGTGATGATCCTTTTGGTTAGAATTGAATCCAGGGCCTTGTGCGTCATAAACAAGTGGTCTTACACTTGAGCTACAGCCTCTTCCCTTTTGTTTCTATGTTGTTTAGGAAACAGTTGTCATTGTTTCTATTGTCTTGGCTGGTCTCCAACAGATGTCCTTCTTCCTTGGCCTCCCAAGTATCTGGGAGATGGACATGGAGCATCGTACCCACCATGAGGATCTATTTCTTCATGGAGTCATGAATAATCCTTTGACTACTGTACTGTATAGTTTATAGTTGTATTTTATAAATGGGAAGAATGCAACTATCCTCACTTAATTAAGCAAATTGTGTAATTGTAAATGTACATGTAATGTATCCTTATTTACTACATTTAGTTTCCTCTGATTATTAAGGACATTATTTCTTTTCAGTCATCTAATTTTTCTGCTTAAAAAGTATCTCTTATTTCAAATACATGCTTAAACAAAATGAAGATAAAATGAGCTTCCATTTGAGGATGAAACAACAAGTCTAGTGAGATTGAGTGGCACTAAGGGAGTGCTAGGATTGGTTTCTCAAAATTCTTCTGTAACAACTAAAAATAAATTGTATTGCCACAATGCTCAGTTACTGTCTGAGAAATTTAGGAAGTTCTGGCTGCAAGCATTTCTTCAACTCAAGTTATGACTGCTTCGTGAGTACCTGTCAGATGAAAAGAACTAGCTTCCTTCGTTAGGTTTTATTTACTGTCATTACCAATGTTCTCAAGGATGGAATAAACAGGGATGGTTAAGCCGGGAGGGATTGCTAACACCTGGAAAAACAAAGGAACACAAAAACTTCAGTAATGTTGCTTTAAAATCAGTCATTCAGATTCTACTACTTTTAAATTAATTATTTTTTCTTTTCAGGAGGGGAAAATACTTTTAACCAATGCTGTTTTTTCCTTTTAAAGGTTATGGGTGGGGGGAGGTATCTTTATAACTTTACTCTAGAGAAAGGAGCTGAAAGTATCTTGCAAACACATATTGAAGGCGATGACCTATTGTCAGGAAACATTTCAACTCCACGAAAAGCATTATGGGTAAAGCACTTAAATGAAATGCATTGTGGGTACAGCACTTAAATTGCCTCCAAAGTTGCCTGGAACTCTGGAGCCCTGATAACTTACGAGAAAAGCTTAAGGACACAGATATAAGCTAGCATGAAAGAGGATCCTGAGTTTACAAAGGACACAATTTTATCCTTGTGGAAGAAAAAAGAAGACCTTATGTCAATAATAGGCCTTGTGAACTAGGAATACAGCATGTGTCTACATGGTGGTGTACGTGTGTGTGTGTGTGTGTGTGTGTGTGTGTGTGGTCACTGGTCATGTGAACCGAGCCAAGGGACATAATAATTCATTGCGACCCCTGAAGAACATACCATAATGAGTAGAGAAAAACAAAGAATTTGCTGCTGCAGACTGGATGCTCACCACAATTAAAATGTGCTTTTTCTGACACGTGGAAGTGAGTGCGGTGCTGAGAATATCTGTGGCAAAGGGGAATCAGAAAAGAAACACCACCACTCCCCACAAAACCAAACATAAGTAACCCATGCAGCCTCCACATGTACTGCTCTACTTACCCTGAGGTAGTGTGAAGGGAGTGGAGGGGAACCTGGGAATGGGAATAAGACAAATATTAAGGGCGTAGTTAAATGTTCCATCTGTAATTTCAACCTGTTACCTAGGCAACAGGGGCCATGAGACAGAGGGATCCACTCCAAGCAGCAGGAGAGGTTAAGCCGTACAAGTATTTCCTGCCAACATAACTTTGGATCTAAGTTGCCCTCATAAATCTATTTAAAAGGAGGAATTCCTCACCCACTAAAAGGAAAGCTGTAGATGGGCCTACCATTTTATTTACAAATTGCAGAGTGTATAAAAGTCCAATACTGTGAGCCCCCAGTGGATAACATCTGGCCTATAATTGGTTGCTCCATCCCATCCCTTCAAAATAGGACATTCATCAGAGAACTAAGGGGCTGCATGTTTTTGAAGTCTGACTCAGCTCTTTGGATGTGACACTCCACTCTCACTGGTAGAGCTTAGTATCTATTGCTAATAAAGACACAAACAATAATCACCCTGAATGCCAGAACCAATGGAGCAGTTTGCTAAAGACAATTAAGTCAAATTTTAGTTATGAATTGTGACTGTTGCTTTAGGCAATACCATTTACATGGCCTCAAATAATGTCTCCGGTGTTGCAGAAACGACGATTTTCTCTCTACACGAGATGCAGAAGGGTTGGGTTTCTATTTTTTTCCCCCTTCTTTTCCCTGAGCAAATCCCCATAACAAATAAAGTTACACTTCAAGACCGGATTACTCAGACTATTGGCTTTGCATGCCAATGTTTACTTTTAAGTAAAAAATGATACTTCTGAGAATTCAAATAATATGTTTAAGTATTTCCAGGCTATAGTTCTGCCTGCATTTGTCTTGGCAAGAGTTCACCATGAATGTGTCAGGTTTTAAGAAAGATGATTCCTCAGCCATAGGTTGATGTCTTCATCTAACCTTTCAGCTTTGCAACAGGTTTCCATGGAGTTCTTGACTGTTGCTAATGTATGAAAATCTATCATCTAATTGGCTGTGCGGTTTAGGGTTAGGAGAACGTTATCTTGTTTGGCATGGCCACTCTCTTGTTTTAAAGTAGAGATCGTAGAAGTACTTTATACACATGCACGAAAATAGAACAAAGAAACCTGTTAGATCTTTTACAAAGGGAAGAAGTGGCAGATACTAGTGGCTCATGCCTGTAGTCTGGGCTACTTCAGACACTGAGTACTGCTGAGCCACATGGAAGTTTATGTTAAAGAAGTCTAACCATTTTGTTCTTTAATTTACTTCTTTGCTCAGAAATTTCTGTCTGCTCAAATAGGTAATGTAACAATAGTTGATGGTTCATGTAAACGTGCATCTATTCTTTGTACTATGGGAAAATTACCAACCTAAAGAAATAAAGTCTAGTAAAAGCATCTATACCTATTAAATCTGTCTGTAACTAGAAACCTTTGCAACAGATAATAAACTATTAAATTATCTAACGCTCAAAATTTGTCTTTCTTTTAAAGGAACTCACTGTAGATATTATGGCCAATGGAGTAGGTGGTTTAAAGGTGTTGGTTAAGCATTCATTTCACTGTTCAGAAAATAACAGCACTAACCATCTGGTACATGCTCTGTTACCTGGCAAGAACTGCAGCTCCCAAACCGATGTGAAAATGACCTTGGATATTACACACTGGGAGTAAAAGTTGAAGGGGACTTTGATTTCATATATGACATTTTGTTCAGAGATTTTCCATGACATTTTCTTTATTATGTCAACTGAAGTTTTTTTTCTCATAAATATCCCATGGGGTGAAACTACTTCTCTTTATTTTGTTCTCAATTAAAACTGAAGACACTATTTGCTAGCACTTTGGTTTTACATTTGGGAGATCCATTATACTGCTTTTATATGTATGAGGGATGAGAAGATAAGCAAGTTCTTAGAAAAAATATTGTAGAAACAGAGGGTGGATCAGAGACTACCTAAAGCTTAAATAGGAGCAGAGAATGGATGTAAATGACTATGTAAAACTATAAGGCTAGGCACTGGTAGTTCACACCTATAATGCAATTACTCAGGAGGCTGAGCTCTGAGAATTGCAGTTCAAAGCCAGCCTGAGTAGGAAAATCCATGAGACTTTTAGCTCCAGTTGATCACCAGAAACTGGAAGTAGTGCTCTGGTTCAAGTGGTAGAGCAGTAACCTTGAACAAAAGAGCTCAGGGAGAGTGCCCAGGCTGAGTTCAAGTCCTAAAAGCAACAAAACAAACAATAACCAACCCCCCACAGATGGTACTAATGATTTAAGTGTCTATATAAATTTACTAAAATCATTAAACTATATAATTACAGTGGAAAGCATTGTCATCTCTCTCATTCTATTTCTTTCTCTTTCTCTATGGAACTGGGCTTTGAATTCAGGGCCTAGAAATTGCTAGACATTCTACCATTTGAACACCACCACAGACTTTTATACTTTGTTTTTCAGAGAGGTTCATGTTTGTCTAGGGCCAGTTCTTCCATTTTCTACATCACACTCTCTTTGCTGCCCAGTGACTTATGAAATCATTAACTGTGCCAAGAGCTTGATCTCAAGAGAGATTCCTTGCATGTTAATCATCTAGTCATCACTGTGATCAAGAAAAGACAAAAAGAACCTGCGATAAACATTGAAGGGAGGAAAGACTTTTTTTTTCAGCTTCAGATATTTCAGTCTATAATTGCCTGGCTCCATCACTTTTAGACCTGTGGTAGGATGGAACTATCATGGTGAAAGGGCCTGGTGAATGAAAGCTACACATCTCAGAACAATCACATACGTTACTAATGACCCACTACCTCCAAGGCCTAGCTCCTAGTGTTCTTCACTTCCCATTAATACTATTAAATCATATACATTAAGGGATTGATCCATTAAGGAAGTTGAAGCCTTCATGAGTCAATCATTTTCTCAAAGTCCCATCAGATGGCAACAAAGCATTGAAACACATCTGCCTCCAGAGGAAAGTTCAGACTCAACAATAACACCAACTCAATTATGATGGGCAATAGGATAAATTATATATACATAATATATATATCTTAAGATATAATTAGGTCATTGCAATTTCAGCTTACTCTAGTCAGAATGGCTATTATCAAGGACATTAAACACAAACAATGCTAGTGGGAATGAAAATGTATATGAGATTCTTAAAAAAATAAGTCTTCTAAAGCTAGAACTACCATATGATCTAGCAATAACCCTCCTGCATTTAGCTGAAGAGATGGAAGTCAGGAAATAGTAGCTTTACCTGAACACCTGTGGTCATTGTAACACTATTGAAATAGCGACGATATTGAAACAAATTAGGTGCTCTACATCTGATGAATGGACCAAGAACACACACATATGTATGCTCACATACCTGAGCATATATGTATCGATACACATATATGCATACATGATATGTGTATAGATATATATACACACACAATAAGCTGTTTATTGTTCAACCATAGTGAAGAATGAAATCACCTTGTTTTCAGGAAAGTGAATGATACTGAAGGTTGTCATGTTAAATGAGCTAGACAGATGGATAAGGTTCATATGTTTTCTCTCATATGTGGATATTAGATCTAGAAGATACACCTATATAATAATGATTAACACAGGACCATTTAAGAAATAGTCTCATAGAGTTCCACGAGTATTTCAAGTGATTTCTCCTATCATATTACATCCCTACTACATCTAATTTTATTACTAAACTTTAAAGATTCAGAATTGATCAAAGTTATGATGCCAGAAAGAAGCTTTCCAAAACTCAAGGTATTGCTGGAAAGCTTGAATTTTATTGTTGATCCCATGTAATACGATTTGAGTTTTCTTGAAGTAATAGATATAATGTTTTGGAAAATGAAATGTCTCAATCAGTCATTCTTTTCAATAAAAATGGTTTCCCAAGAAAACTGTGGGTAGTTATATCACGACTCAATTCTACAAGATCTATTTCTTTAATATTACTGCACTGTTCCAAATAAGCAGTTTTGTGGGAATTACCATGTTGTCATACATACTGTTTAAAATATGTATTTAAAGGGAAATTTCAAATAGAATTAATTACTTTTACTGCTCTCTCCAGGGCAATCTTAAGTGACTTCCATGTCTCCTTTGGTAGTTTAGAAGAGGCTAACCCACCGACCATTAGTCATTACTTCTTTTCACCTCCAGAGAAAACATCAGCATAATGAAAATAGTAAACAATATTTTGCACTTTAGAACTTCAAAACCCCCAAGGGGATCTTAGTGAGTCCCAGGTTTCAGAAGACCATATTTTTAGAACCTCTGGCTCATATCTTAAATTCTTAGAATATCGCAAGTATAAAAACATTTCCCCCCTCATATTTATATAAATGTGGTCATGTTCTTTTTAAAAAGTGAAAGGTATCAAGTGTAGTAAATTCTGTCATGGGGTAGAAAATTATTCTATACGTGTACAATGAAGTTATGAAGTCTACCTAAGGAAGGCACAAATTAAACTCTTCCTATGAGTCTTGTTGGACCTAATAGAGAAAGTTGGCCAAATTAATTACCACTTAAAGAACACAGAATGTACAATGCCCCTGAGATAAAGCAATAAGTCATTAATTGGTTATCTTGCAATGACTATGGAAAAAGTTCTCACAAGGTTACCATGACTTTAGCACTGACCTCAGTTATATTGTACTCAGAAACTTTAAGGGAAGAAAAAAAGAAAGTGTAGAGGAAGAGGAAGATAAGAAAATTGGATAGGTAATTAGGCAAAAGTCTTAAGTGAGTGTCACATGATTTCCAGAAGGTAAAAAGGTGAAATGTGTAATCAAAATGGCTAAAACAATAGTTAACTCCAACTGCACTGTCCCTTTTTCAAACTGACAACAAAGAAAATTTAAAAGGCTGATAGTGGTTGTTAAGAAGATAATTAGAAGGATAGCCATAGACCATATTATAGGTAGCCAGATAGTAATGTTAATTTAAAACATATACGTTGTTCGAATACAAATGCCACCGAGTGAGAGCAACACTAACACAAACACAAATAAATCAAGAAAATCTAAAGTTTGTCTGAAGAAAATTTACATCGTGTGTACTATAAGTCAGTTTAAGTATCACTATATAAAAGCCTTGGATTTCCATATCTTAAATTGTTATCCTTCATTTTTTTAAAGTGTCCTTTGATGCCTT
Source organism: Dipodomys ordii (assembly GCF_000151885.1). Classification (NCBI taxonomy): domain Eukaryota; kingdom Metazoa; phylum Chordata; class Mammalia; order Rodentia; family Heteromyidae; genus Dipodomys; species Dipodomys ordii. Next base: position 550,703 of record NW_012267225.1, on the reverse strand, counting down.
TTGATCATTCTTTTGATATAGATTGGCTTTTATGATTTTTTCCCTTTTTTTCCAATTCTGGGGCTTGAACTCAGTGCCTGAGTGCTGTCCCTGAGCCTCTTTGTGCTCCTGGCTATTTCTCTACCACTTAAGCCCTAACACTACTTCAAGGCATTTTCTGGGTGATTTATTGAAACTAACAGCCTCACAGACTTTTCAGCCAGGCTGGTTTCGAACCACTATCAATTCTCAGACCTTAGCCTCCCGAGTAGCTGTGATTATAGGACATATGCCACTGGTGCCCAGCTCTATGATAATGGCAGCTCAGTGCTGCCACTATATACAACATTGAAAATATTTCCAATAAGGAAACACTAGTACAAACTTGACCTGAAAAGTATTGTGCTGTCTGAAATTCTAAAATGAGAACTGAAAGACCTATTTGTTTATTAAATCATAATGCTACTCAGTTGCCAAACCAATAATGTCAAAGCAAATATGCTTGGGGCACTACAATAATTAAGTCCTTTGGGAGAAAGTCCAAAAGGATGACAAACGTTGCAATCTGCTTTTGTGGTGGAGACACTTATTTTTCCGGGTGACTTTTTAATGTGCGCAAAGTAGAAATGTTGGAAAATGTTACAGTTCTCCGACAGTTGAGGTATGGGTTTATCTCAAAATAATTGATTTGTCCTTTGGAATGATTATAAAATGAATCAGAGGAAAAAATAGTTTGGGGAAGACTATATACATTTGGGTTGTTCATTACTCTTCTAAGGTTGCTGGAAATCTTAAAGTGCCTTGTGCACTAAATAAACATATTCATTTAGGGGATTTTTGTAACAGTTTTACATTTATGTGGTTCTTAATATTGGCTTTTTTATATCTAATTCCATTTATGAATCCATTGTCATATTTTTCACTTTTTATTGATCTAGAACTATAAAATAAGTTTAATTTCATCTGATGGTACAATCATTTGTATGTTGATTTCATGTGCTTAGAAGGCATTGAATAAAATTAAGAGAAAAGATAGAATCATTCTGAAAAACCACAACTTTTTTGTGTTACTGTGTTTATTCTCCAAATTTATACTTTCTGAAAGCTAGCCTGAGCTTTTTTTTCTAATCCTGGGGCTTGAACTCAGGGCCTGGACACTGTCCTTGAGCCTCTTTGTGCTCAAGGTTAGCGCTCTACCACTTGAGCCACAGCACCACTTCTGGCTTTTTGGGTAGCTTATTGGAGATAAGAGTCTCAAGGGACTTTTCTATCCAGGCTGGCTTTGAATTGCAATTCTTAGATCTCAACCTCCTGAGTTGCTAGGATTACAGACGGGAGCCACTGGTGCCCGGCTTAACCTACACTATTAATGTTAAGTATTATTTAGATTATTAGAAATACTGTGTGGTTATTTCTGCTTATAAAATAGATCTTTAATGAGAAGAACAAGTTTTCATGTCAAAAACGAACTTTACAACTTTGGTGCGGGGAGGGGGGGGAATTGGGTGGGGGGGTGGGAGGGAGGCTGGGAAGGGATGGGAAGTGTAAACAAAGGAGGCTGCAATGCTTGATAAGAAATGTACTCATTATCTTGCCCATGTAATTGTAACCCCTCTGTACAGTATGTTCACAAAAAAAACAGATCTTTATTTTAAATGGGATATTTTTAATAAAACACAGGTTATACTACTTGTATATAATAGTAATATTATGCAGAATATTATAATATTTTTTCGGGTATCAGTTTCTATCAGCAAGTGTATCATTTATGGTAAGAAAATTTAAAGACACTAGAGTTAGCTATAAAATACAGGCTAGAAAGGAAATGTCATTCTTAATATTATTTTATTTTTTATATTGTTAAGTAGATGAACAAAGGCATTTTAATTCAACAAATCAGTTTATGAGTCAATGTATCTAGATCAATGTCACCCTTTCCATTATTCCCACCTAATATTATTTTAAAGACCCAATAAAGAAGAGGGATGTATGAAGTTAGGCCTAAACTATGTTTTCCCTTTATTCTTGAGTTAAAATTTAAGTTAAGAAACTGATGATTCACAGACATCCAGAAATAAAAGCAAGAATATCAATCTTGGCTTTCTTATTTCCAGTTTTCTTTGCTTTCCAATAATTCTTAAGGCTTTTCTACTAAAGAAATATGGTCTATATATTCCATGATTATAATTTCTAATTTCTGGACAAGAGGAATCAGCACAGAAGTCACTGTGTTCTGTGAGGAGAAATCGTTGTGTGTTCTTAGATGTTGAGAAGAGGGATACAGGTTGGTGGAAGGTGTCAGGAGAGATGCTACAAGCCCTTCAGCTACCTAGGATGAAAAGGAATTTCTGAGGGGAGAAAAAAGCAAGTGGAGGAAATGGAGTTTCAAACTGAGGGCTACGATGTGTGGCTAACTTTCTCTTTACTCTATAACATTCACAAATTACTCTTCACTGCCCTCTTGGATTAAATAAAGCCGGTTCCCATAGAAACAGACTGTCTCTGATTTCACAGTCTATAGCACACAAATAACTCAACTTTCTGGAAGCAAGAGTGATAGCTGTGAGGAGTCAAGGACAGGCAGGAGGCTGTAGAAACATACCTGGCCTCAGAAAAATTGCTGACCTCTCATACTAAACATAAAGTGCTTGAAGACTCTCTTTGAATCAGGAAAAAATAGCAGCATCTATTAGACTATTTTACATAGCCAATTGAGTTATCAAAGGCAAAGGTGGAAAGTGTGGTTTATAGGACTTTCTAACATAAATGCTATTTGTACAGACTGAGCCAGGACTATTGCATGGATCCTAGAGCTGGCCCGAGACCCAAATTCTGGATCTGACACTGGGTGTCTATGTGATTCTCTGCAAATTCTTACTAGGCATTAATTGTACTGTGTATACAAGGGGTAGGGAGAATATGGTACTTCTAAGTTTAGTCAGAAGATGAAATCAGTTCATGTCAAATGACATGTATATCTTACAAAATCAGATTCTCACAGTGATCCTCAGGCCACAGCTGGGATTACAAAAGTGCCCAATGACACCAGACTGGCTTTTTTATTTGTTTGTTTGATTTTGAATGGCTTTCACACAGGAAATCATTTATTGGAAACAGAATACAAATTCCCTCAAAATGAGAAAAAGAAAAGAGTGGATCAGGGTTTTCTCCTTCTTCCTTCCTTCAAAACCTTGCTCATCATTTTCCATTTACTTATGAAATTTTAGAGATTACACCTATAATCCCAGTGCTAAGAAGCCAAGCCTGGCCAGCCCAGGTGATGTAGAGATATCTTGTCTCAAGTAAACACTCTCCAATACCAACCAAACAACAACAAAAAACATCACTGAAGAGAAAAACTAGTTCTCAACATTGGGTGGACCGTCTTTCAGATGCCTCAAGTTAAATTCTCAGTCTTTTTTTTTTTTTTTAACATTTTCATTACTCCTTGTTGATTTTAACACCTGAAAGCTTGAGAATACCTAAAGTAGAAAGCAGCCCAGAAATTCAGATCCTGAGACTTAAAAAAAAGACACAGTGACTGGATATTTTGCTATATAAAATTTCCAGTGTTTTGGGATATATGTTCAAATAACACATTGGAAAAAAAACTGAACTTACACGGGTACCACAATGAACCATTCTTGCAATAACATGCTTTGATCTCATTTTGTTTTTTTCCTTTTTTAGTCATCTCTGTATCGAGATCTACTGTTGCTCCCTCAACCTTACCTAAACAAGTGAAAAGGATTATTAATCCAGCACATTGAAATCCTGTCCTCCTTGAAATTCTTGTCCTCCCTAAAAGGGTTAATTAACCCTGCCCTCTTTCTAGTCACCAGGATGCATTTCTGAGTGGACAGAATCATATTGCCAAAACACATTGGATGTCCTAGAGGATTCACAGAACCACAGGCTCCCATCCTTCTTAGTGGGTTGATTTGCAGCCCAAGTCACAGCTGAAGGACTACAGTTAACAACCCACCTGGCTTCTCTTATTCCTTTTGGTTTTGCGCAACCTCAGATTCATTCCTTGGTGTTGCTAAGCTTTGGTGCTGCTGAGTTGGGAAACCATGAGAGACGCCAACCAGTGCTGCAGGCAACTTCACAGGGAAACAAGGACGCACAGTATTACCCTGGATGTGTCTCAACTGTTCTATTCTAAATAAATCATGGCCCTGCATTCTTCCTTCACTTGAGACTAAAACTGCTTCCACTTCATACATTAATGAACTCCAACCCTCCCACCTCCCAATAAAAAGAAATTATTTGCATGGTTAAGACAATGCTGTCCACCCCTTTGGCTAATTTTCCTTCTTTAAGAAGCAGTGTTACCAGTTGTAGGTGACAGGGTTAATAATACATATTTGAATGGAGCAGACTATGAACTAACCTTTGTGAATTAGTAAAAAGCAAAGTAATTAATAATAATGCTTCCATGAAAATATATATTATGCCTATGTAGGCTATTTTGGAATTGCCAAATTTGCTAAGAAATTTCTCCTATAAATTAAATTCATTATCAAAATTACTTAGTGAGCTAGCCTTTAAATTTCCCATTAAATGTTTTTGAACAACTTTAATTAAAACCCTCTGAATTCCTACTGTGCTTCTTTTTCAATTTATGGAGAAAATACTTTAGACTAAACCCTCAGGATTACAAGCCTATAACACCATTTATAATCACAGGGCTTGAGATATCTGTCACAGTTCTAAAGTCATCTCATCTTTAATACAATGTTTTAAGCTGACAAAAATGGAAATGGCTCCAATCAGGAAAATAATATTTCATAGAAATGGTGACTTATTCTTCCCTCCAGTAGTGTTAATCAGATTTCATTTATTTTTATAGCATACCAGGAATTAGCATTGCCCTCTAGACACAGCCCCCTTTCTATTTGTCCTTGGATAAGTTATCTCCTGTATTAGGGTAACTTTCTTCCTCAAGATAAATGTTCCCTGATAAAACAATATTATTAACCTGTAGCAATTGCAATGTGAAATAAATTCGGTTGTCAAATCAACTTTGAAGTAGGGGAAGAATGGAGACAGATTAAAAAAAAAAAAGAAAAACCTGCTGTATAGTTCTCTGCATTTTGAATTCATTTATCTCCTTAACTATCATGTACGACTGAATGGCAAAAAAAAAGGCACCGGCCCACAGGAGCCAATGACAAAAGATGCATTCACGTTGTTCATGGACGCTGGCTCTTCAGGGGGTCCTGATAAAACTGTACTTGGAGTTAGGCTCATTACTTCATCAATTGAGAGAATAGCCATTCAAATGGAGGATTTTTTTTTCCTTGACAAAACAAGATGCAAGTATTTTTGCAGCTCTCATCATTTTCTGAAAAGAAAATACTAGTGCATATGTCCAAGAACTGTGCAAGAAACCACCAGAGGTAATTTCTAAATGTCTTTAAGTGAATGAACACCCTTCCTTTGACCTGGGGCTTACCCCCATACACACACACACACACACACACACTCTCTCTCTCTCTCTCTCTCTCTCTCTCTCTCACTCTCTCTCACACACACAATACACACAACACACAACACACACACACACACATACACACACACACACACACACACACATGCTCATTATACCCTAGATTCTCATTACATGCTTTGGATTGTGCTAATTGCCTAAGTCAGTTGTATTCTTACCAAAAAAAGGCACATAGGATTGAGGTCACCTTGATTTTACCAATGAAGTATTGTGTTGAATGATAAAGTAGCTGCAAATAGAAATCTGGGTTCAATTCTTTGGTGGCTAGCATTGTTTCCACTAGTTTGTCTGTCAGTCTGCTTTCTCCAGTCCCAGCTGCAGAAATTTTTAAAGAGAGAAAATATGCCTTTATTTAGTTTTGGTTTTGTGTTTCTCCATCCCTGTGTTGTTCTTTTTTTTTTTCCTTTTTACACAGAGACCACTGCCTGCAAGGAAATGGATGAGAATAGACACTACCTGAGGAATCGAGGGCATCCTGCCTGGTTTTCATTTGGGGTCATGATTTTGAGCTTCCATGCAGCTTAGCAAGCATCTCTCCCATAAAATAAGTGCAAATTCCTGGGTGTGGGGAGCAGAATCAAGACCTAGAACATGAGGAAGTATGTACTGTTGAGATTAGGGAGCTGATTCTATCATTCAAGTACACCAAAGAAAGAAGTAAATAGCTAGGATGTCTTCAATGCTCTAATTATATAAGTATTATAACTTCATTTGATTAAGAAGGCAATCACTTCAAAGAAGAAAAAGGGTGGGGTGGAAAAAGGACAAAACCCAAGTTTGTGCATGCATAAGCAAAGTAGTACAGCAGTCTAGTAACACATTGCACAACCTGAAATGGGAATTGTTTTATTAATTGAATGTAACTCAGATTATCAAAGGCAAAAGCATTGAAACTATTCTACCTAATGTGACTTTTAATGTTAACAAACAGGAAAAAATAGTAACTGTATAGTTGTCAAAAATTACTCCAATTCACTATTCAGCAAACTTTCTCTGCAAATAGGGAAGTAATTCTAATAATAAACTACCTAAGCAATTACACAATGAAAATGTTTCTGTGATTTAGGATAGAAACTCTCAGGTAGTGTCAGACAGTAACAATTAACCAAAGCTCATATATCCTATATTGAGGTATTCTGACCCATCTAAAGATCACAAATTCCACGAATGAAATTTAACCTGGAGAGAATTAACCATCAGGAAGTTGGATCACTTTTCATAACTTCATTGCTGTGTTAGCCTTTCTTCTCTATGATTCTTTTCCTCTTCGGAAATATAAATATTAACCCAGATAGATTATGTTAAAATTGACAATAACATTAAATAAGTGTGAAGGACTTCCATAGATCTGAACTGCATTAAAAATTCTTAACATTGTGTGTTAATTTACATACTATTTTATCATATATTCTGACATTTGAGATGAATAGATAGATAGATACATAATAGATGGGTGGAGAGGTAGAGATTGTCATAAAAGGCTTTCAGTAGGTGTTTCTAGTTTTTATAACTGATATTTGTATAGTTTTCTTTCTTTTCCCAGGGTGTCTTTAGTACAAAAACTTTTTCATGATAAATTGGTTTGTCACTATAATGTTAGTGATATGCATGAGCAGTCGTCAGCTATAGATCTTCGTCACCATGGTCCTGTATTACTTATCATGATTCTGCCATACGTCATACCATGTTCTCATATCCTGCTCTTTCCATTAAAAATACATTTTTCCTTTGATAGGCTTACTTCATTTAGCTATTCCAGATATCAAGAGAGAAACTTGACACACAGAAAAAGAAAAAAGAAAACAAATGGCCCCTTAAGCTCACATTTTATATGGTCCACTTTCATACGATGTTACGTTTTTGGATGTGCAAAGGTAAGTAGAGAATCCAGTTGCTAGTATCTGAATGTTTCTCAAAGCTTTGAATGGTTGTTACTAAAATAGATATCTTACCTGTCTCAGGGACAGGGTGAATACCTGTATAGGTAACTTCTTATTTGCATTGAAGGGCCTTGACCTTGAGCATTAACCTGTTGATGGAATTGCTTAAAGGTTCCCTTTCTAATCAGAATTAAGCAATCTTTTTTTTTTTTGGGGGGGGGGTCTGGTCGTGGGGCCCGAACTCTGGGCCTGGGAGCTGTCCCTCAGCTCTTCAGCTCAAAGCTAGCGCTCTACCACTTGAGCCACAGCGCCACTTCGTGCTTTTTTCTTTTTGCTAATGTGGTGCTGAGGAATCGAACCCAGGGCCTCATGCATGCAAGGCAAGTGCTCTACCACTGAGCCACCTTCCCAGCCCCAGAGTTTGAATTCTTGTATTTTACTTCAAATGAGGGCACAGTTCTGGCCTGTGAACTGAGTACAAGGTATAGCATGGATTACTGTTCCCATCAGGGAAGAAGTTGTACAGTTAAAATAATCACTGCATCTGGGTTTTAACATAGAAATTGATAAGAAAACAGCTGATGAATCTCAAGCAACAGTCTCATTTGGCTGCTTATAAGTGGAGTGACTATCACAATTCTCTTGTACATTTTTCCTTTGGACATCTCCTTTGGCTTCTTGTCCATTTTTTAAAAACAAAACCATTAATGGGTATAACTGTGTACTTTAATTATGTCTGTATTTAGCATGGTTATATTGTCTCTTATGAGTTTCACAGTATACATTACTGAAGTTAAGATCCTTGTATTAAAATACTGTCGATATTGGTTTGGCATTTACATAATGTAGTGGGAAACCATTGTAAGAGTTTCGTTTCTTTTTGGCTAATGTTTTCCAAGCAAAGTAATGGGTAATCCCAGATATTCATGAAGATCCTTGATGTTAATAAAGAATAACAATATTTTCAAATATTTATTTCATTGGATAGTCAATTTTGTCAGCGTAGTCACTCCTTCCAAAACTATCTTAATGAAGATCTTAATTTAAGGAGATACATTTCAGATCAGAAAATGATAATGAAGGAATATATACCAAGTGATAAAAAATAAATTGGTTAAAAAATAAATTGGTCATAAATTCTAAATCAGTTGCAAATTACAGCTCTTACCTTGGAGCAGAAGGGAACATAGAAATAAAAGTAGTTATAAATTGCAAATCAACCAGCAGAGTCACCTATGAGACCTTTTTCCCCTATTTTCTTCTTAGTTTGCGTTAATTAACTTTTTGGCAGAGATACTTCTTCTGATGGAATTGCTTTGATTTATCCCAAGACAACTTTGAGTACTACTGTAAGGTGCTATTAGAATAAGCCACAGTAAGAAAAGGCATAGAAGGGCCTACATACTCAGTAGCTTTTGCCCTCCAGAGAAAATAAGTCAGTACACTTCAAATATGCTCCACATACCAAGAGATGGCTTAATTTTAAGTTAATCCTTGACACTGTAGGGCAGTTAGGTCATTGAATTTTCATTTCTGAATTAACAGGAGACTGACTTGGTTGGTAAGTCTCTGGATGACTTACTTATACCTTTCTGATTAGTGGGGTTTTTTCCCCCAAATATTATGCAAATTGACTTCTTTCTTTGTTCATTGGGACAGACTTTTGACTCTTACTGCTTTTTAAATTGGATCTTGAATAACTATTAGCTCATAAATAACAGATTTATTGATTTGTTCATAGCTTCATTTATTTCATTTATTGTCTTCCACTTTGTCATCCCTGCCAATAATCTCTTCCAAAAGATGAGACATTGTCACTAGCATCAGAGAGAAACATACCTGGAATGAATCTTTGTTCTGCATATTAGAGTATAAACACATCGTGGCTAACTTTCCTTTAAATAAGGATCATCTTTCTGGGGCTGGGAAGGTGGCTCAGTGCTAGAGTGCTTGCCTTGCATGCATGAGCCCTGGGTTCGATTCCTCAGCACCATATAAGCAGAAAAAACCAGAAGTGGTGCTATGGTTCAAGTGGTAGAACACAAGCCTTGAACTGAAGAGCTAAGGGACAACACCCAGGCCTGGAGTTCTGGCCCCATGACTGACAAAAAAAAAAAGAAAAATTAAAAAGAAAAGAAAAAAAAAGATCATCTTTCTGAGGTGTTTTAAGGAAGAATATTCAACAGTATTCTCCATTCTTGGTCCTCTTCACAGTTCACCATCCTGGGCTTATCAAAGCAGAGACGGGTACAGTTTTCAATGAAATCTGTTCATTTTAATCAAATAAAAAAAGGAAAGACATATGAGTGAAGAAAATTAAGGCTAAGAGTTCCCTAACACAGGTCCAGGCAGTTTACGTAACATTTCCTTCCTTCTCTTTTTAATTATTTTCATTGTAGAAAATTTTGGATATACCGAGAACTCTTCCAAAAGTTCTTAGTCAGAGGTATAGAAGCCCCACTGTTTCAGTGAATATTCTTTAGGCTTTTTTCCTGAATTCAATGTTCTTTAGTTATTATATTTCTCCCACTGGGTCCAAAGGTGTCTTCTAGATATTTCTCCCTTCCACATCAGCTGCTTGTAAATTGTACTTTTGGATAGACATTGGATGGCTCTTTCCCACCAAAGTGTGTTTTCAAATTGACCTTACCCAAATAGCATAGTGAGCATCTTGGTCCTTTAACAAATAAGTAATTAAGTAATCATTTAAGGTCAGAATGCCCCCCCAATCTCTCATACACTCATATTTCCCTTCCTCCCTCCCTCTTTCCCTCCCTCCTTTCCTTCCTTCCTTCCTTCCTTCCTTCCTTCCTTCCTTCCCTCCCTCCGTCCCGCCCTCTTTCTTTCTTCTATTTGAATACTGACATGTAGAATTCAATAATTCAAGGATGTTTTCCATTTTGTTTTGGTAAGAACTTAAATGTGTATTTGCATGGTAGACAGTCTGTCTGTTATAAAAATAACTCAGAAAATCTTCCAAGATTGGCTTTCCTTTATTACTTACAGATCTTAATAAGCATACATTTCTTAACATTTTTATTGTGAAAATACTGTACAGAGGGGTTACAATTACATGGGCAAGATAATGAGATAATCAAGCATTGTAGCCTCCTCCTTTGTTTCCCCTTCCCATCCCTTCCCATCCTCCCCCCACCCCCCCCACCAAAGTTGTAAAGTTTGTTTTCGACATAACAACTTGTACAACATTTTTTATGAGAATTCTAAACCCCAGGATCTTTTCTTTAGGCTAAATGATCACAAAGACAAAACCAAACAACAACAACAAAAAACCCTTATTGTGGCATTTCCCTTTTCTAGTTCATTCTACAACTTTGACTTCCTCTTGTTAACTTTGTAGGTTAAAAAAATGTGCCAGTCATCACAAATAATCAGCTGTTCTGAGTCTCTGATAAGATTGAATAAGGTCACTTACTTTTGAATCAAATATAATGTAGTTTTGCTCTGTATAAAAGACACTGGACCCTGAAGACTTTAAATTCCTCTTTCTGAAGTCCCTCCCCCAAATCCCAGTCTGGTGCCCTTTATGATCCTCAAGTTTGTCCATTGACTGTAACAGAGGTCAACTTTATTGCTAACAGTGTCAACTACATTCTAAAGCTATAGTTCAGTGCCATCCCTTTCACACATATGTGCTTTGGGAGTAGAGGAGGTCTGAGTACAGTTAAGCTGTGTGATGTGAATAGGGTATTGTTGGTATTCTATGGGGGGTGGAAAGAAATACCTATTTGAAGTAATTAAAGCTTCTTCTTAAAAATAAAAACGAAACACCAGCACTAATCAACTCTTTTCCATGGCACCTTTGTCCATGGAGGACTGTGAAGGCACTCTGTTTAGCAGGGTATATGCTTTGGCAGCTTACATGAAAGCCATGCCAGCTCCATCGTTTCCCCCAGAAAAAAAGTGCTCTTTTATTAATCCCACCAGGCTGTAGACAAGCTGTCACCAAGAGAGTCATTATAATGCCTCAGACAGAGTATCCTGATAACTCTGTTTTATTCCAGTGGAGTCACTCCGTGCCGCTTCATGATTGAGTGTCTCCCTGGAGTTTAGAAAAGAAATCAGTTCATATTACCACTGTAAACCCAATACCTGGGCATATCACCTCACACCAACTGTAGGAAATGCAAATGAGAATGCTTTGCACGCTATTAAAAAAAAAGTTCCAGGAAAGATGGTTGAAGCTGTTCATCAATGAGGACTACCTATTCTGAGGGGAAACAAAGGCATGGAAAGGTTTGATAACAGCGTCTCTGTCAATGGCCAACTTATTGGAAGAGGTGGACAAAAAGGAAAGAATTTTGAAAGCTCTTATGACAAATAAGTGTTATCTTCTCAGAAGTATTGTGAATCAAAATCATACAAATACGGCAACTTGACTTGTCACGTGGTAGAGAAAGCTTTGTCTCTAAAATGATTCACTTAAGAAGGTCTGGGAAAATAATAAAATCAGATCTTTGAATGGTACCTGAGTTGCATACTCAGTTTTCACCACTTTGCACTCAAGAATGTGATTTAATATTCACTTTTCGTTGAGGGACAGTGCCCTTCGGGGTCCAGTGTCTTTTGTCAAATCAAGTCTCTTCTCTTTGAGAATTCATCCCTATGCAGGGAAAATAACCCTTTAAGCAGTCTTGCTTTCAATTGTTCTGTAGACTACTCTCCCCAAAATTGTTCTTCATCCAGGAAGCATGTACCTGGTACAACATGGAACATAACAGACCACTGATAATATTTAAAAGTTACTAACACTGATTATGAGTTTGTTTAGGAATAATATTCCCATGTTTCTCTTTTCCTTGTTCTCAGTGATTGGTGCACTAGCTAAATGTATACTGAAAGACTGCCGACAATATGAAACCCTCTCAGCTTGGTAAATCTGTGAGAAGACACCTCTGAAGACTGTTGAGAATGAATGAAAAGTACGTAAGTATCTGCTAAGGTGGCCACAAAACAAGAGTCAAGAATTTTACACTGAAGTCTAGAAGTTAGTCTTTTGTCTCTATCACCTTTGTCACTTATCAGTAGACAATATTTTCTTGTTTTTTTCCTCTGTTAAATCATTATTTTTGCAACTTTTGACTCAACAGGGTGTCTACTTTCATTCTCAATTTTTAATCAAGATTTTCTTACACATTTTTGCTTGTTTTACATTTTTCAAGCTGCATGGCTTACTATAAAATCAATTACCCATTGATATTCTTGGGAAAATTATCATCTAGAAAGTATCTTTAGTCTAAAATCTCTCCTTTGCCCAGAGAAGAGCATAATTAATTTGTGCGATCTCTAATCTTTTCCCAGTTTCCTGTTGTTGAAAAAGGACAAAAATTGAGATAATTCTGGGTTAGCAAAAAGATATAGAGGAAGGCACTTGTGTTAAGTGAAGATTAACCCATTTCCCTGAATCCAGGGAGCCAGGCCAATGTCTCATATTAAGTTTGTACAGGAAAATAGTTCCTTAAGATTAACAGTGACATAGTTCTTAACTGGTAAGGATGTGAGCAAGGAAGAGACAAGAGAGACAGAGAGAGATATTACATGGAAGCATTTGACCTGGTGTAAATGTTAAAGTTGTTAAAATTTTTATCTAACAGACAGTGCCCAAGCCCAGAGTTCAAGCCCCACGACCGACCAAAAAAAAAAAATCACAAAAATTTTTATGTAACAAAACCTAATCTAAACACAACAGTTAGAAAGCATATTTTATTTATTTATTTATTAATGTTTTTTTCTTGTGAAAATACTGTACAGAGGGGTTACAATTACATGGGCAAGGTAATGAGTACATTTCTTATCAAACATTGTTGACTCTTCCTTTGTTTCCCCTTCCCATCCCTTCCCATCTTTGCCCCCCTCCCCCTCCCCACTTCCCACCCCCGCCCCCAGGCAAAGTTATAAAGTTTGTTTTCCAATATAATGTCTCATTGTTGCAATGGATCCACCTTTATTCCTATTTAAACAATTTGTTTTTTCCCTTCCCCTCCACAAAGTATACCAACATCAAATACAGTGAAAATAAGGGTTATACCCTGGGGGAGGGACATTCAAAGCAACAAAGAAATACCTTATAAATAGTTAGAAACAATAGCAAGAAAGAAAAACCATTTGAGTTCTTATCTTGGGATTCATTTTGCCTAACATCAACTTATCTGACTGTTTCTGCTTATCTCAGACATATACTAGTAATTGCAAATAAGGGAAACCATGGGACCTGTGTTTCTTTGGGCCTGGCTTACTTCACTTAATATAATTTTTTCCAAGTCTTTCCATTTCCTAACAAATGGCGCAATGTCATTCTTTCTGATGGAGGCCTAGAATTCCATTGAGAAAGCATAAGTAATGGATACTGATTATTTATATTACAGATCAAATAGGAAAGGTAAAAACCAGATTGGCATGTTGAAAGAGTTATTGTCTCTGTAGCATAGATACATTGAAGGCAGGCCAGGCTTCTGCATGATGACTACATTATGCTTGCATTTAGTTATTAATTTTTTTGAAATGTTTCAGAGAAACGATTCACTGGAAGATTGTGTGTGTATGTAAAATCTTAAAAATGAGGATAAAAAGATAGAGAATTTCCATTTCCAACTCCATGATAATAAATTAACTAGATAATACCACAGAATAATGATCACTGTATTCACTTATTGTGAATTGTATCAAATATAGCAATCTACTGTATCTGTTGAGCATCTCACTAGCTTCTTAAGTAGGATAGTTCTAATGAGGAGAGAAACTCTCACAGGCAAATGTAATTAATCGGTTTGCCAATTTCAGAGAGGAAGGGCCTTGTTTACCCAGGAGGAAATTGTTTATGCCAGTAACTGTTAATTGCTTTTCTTTTCTATAACTTTTAAATTAAAATTCGTGAAGAATTAACCTGTGATTTTATCGGGATCAGAATAGCATCATTGATTGACAATAATAATCACATACACACAGAATAACATTAATACCATTATCTACAGCATTCACCAAACCCCACATCCAATGTCACTTAATTTCAACAATTTGAAGAGAAAGAATTGTTATCTACATTTGTGCAACTATTTAAAGATAATAAAGCAAGAATCGTTACCCATAATATATGGATGAGCAAGAAAAATAGGCTAAGAATTTAGGTCTATCTTACTGTATTAAGTTATCAGGGTATGCCTCATTTATTTATATAAACTACTTCTTGCCTTTTGATTATTCAGTTGAAACCTGCTTAAAATATACTGAAAATGTAGCATCCTGAGACAGTGATTTTATGTCAATGAGTGGATGAAAGAGCATCGAGACAGATTTAAGGGCAAAGAAACAAGTTTAGGAGTCATTTAGGCCATATCATGTGTATAAATCCTGTAGAGATATTTATGAGTTCCATTGTGGCATTTTTAGGAAAACAGCTATTAGATTTTACAGTTCTAAAATCTCATCTGTGAAAATTAAACAGTAGAATGGTAGGGAAAAAAATGAGTTGGTAGAATATTTTGAAATGATTACAACTCCCAATCAAACAATTCTATTTATATTACACCCATTTGACTGACATCCAGGTGTCATTTCCAGCATTTAAAATGCTGACTGTAATTCTCTCAGGAAACAGGCTTAATTATTTTACCTAGTCTATACTATAATTAACAAAAATCTTCAGATAGTTTTGCTCTGTTCAATCTATTATACCATTCACAGGTAATTTCACCTCTTGAGATTAAAAGTGGAAAATAATTTCAGTCATCTCCCTATATTTCGTTAGCATGATCATAATACATTTTATACTTTTTAAAAAGTGTTTTATTTGGATTTACATAGCTGCAACCTTCATGTTTCTCACCACATCCTCTCTACAGCTAAAAATAGTTTCTGTCTTTCCAAATGGGTATCAACCCCGCTGAATTCTTAGAATCTGTTTTTTCCCCCTAATTACATTTAAAGCCACCCACCTGTTTTTAAGGTTTTCTTTTTTTTTTTAAGACTGAAAAAGTAGTATTCTACAGAATGCTTATTCACTTTCCCTAGGTAACCAAGTTCCATTACTCCTCTCACGAGCTGGCCTCGGTTAGCTCCTGGGCCACAGGAGTCAAGAGCCTACATCTGAAGAGATCTGACTGTGTGGGAATGACATTGAATTTCACTTTGAATAATCATTTCAGGATATGTCTACAGAAAGAACATCAGCGTATCTGCTTCAAACGGTGGGGAAAACCCTGAAGCCAATCAACTCATGGCACTACATAGTATTGAACCACTGACTTGGGTTTTCTTTTTTTTTCCGCTGAATTTATGATTGTTCTGTGTAATCCAGATACAAGTTGGCATGACATTAGACATATAAACTACGACACAGATAAATGTAGATCTTAATCAACGTACAATTAAAAAAGTGTATTCCTGGTGAAAGGCAATGTTTTGCCAAACATTTTGGTTTTATACTAGAGAGGGAGTTTGTGGAACATGTACCTAGATTTTCTCAATGGTAATATTTCATAAAAATTGAACAGTTTTACAATCAAAGGTTGGACACTTAGCCAGCCCTAAGGATCCCTCATAAGTCTCTGATATGACTATTGCCACTTCCTTCCTGCCTCCTTCCCTTCCATCAATCTTGGCTTTGAACCCATTCTCCGTTTCTATAATTTGCTCATTTTGGGGGTATTATGCAAAGAAAATTACACAGCCTATAGCATTCTGAAATGGACTCTTTTTTTCACCTAGCATTATTCTTTGTCTGGGTTGCTGAATATCAATAAGCTTTTTTTTTATTACCCAGTAACAATCCTGTGGTAAATTATACCATATTTTAGCTATTATATCATATTTACCCATTGAGGGACATTTGAATTGTTTTCATTGTTACTGCCACAAGAAATGTACCATGAACATGTGTTTCTGTCAATGTGAGTTTCCATTGCCTTGAGCACACACAGAGTACAATTGCTGGGCCGGATGGCAGTAGTTGTATGTTCAACTGGTTGAGAGCCTACTTAATTTTCTATTAGGAAAATGGAAATTAAAACCATGGTAAAATATCATTGCCCATTTATGGCTGATAATATTGATAATTTCAAATGGGATGAAGATGTGGAAGCCCGTTATCACTTTTATTTTCGGAGACTATTGGTTCTCTATTTTCCTTCTGCCTTTTAGACCCTACTCAGAATGGACTTGGGGAATCTGGTTTTAAGCAAAGGTGTATATTCAAGTTCAAGGTATCAAAGCCACAGTCAGATTTCATTGTTGATGGATCACAAAATTGTGAATTGACCTACTTGTTAACATTTATTTTGCAAGTCAAACTCAGAAGTCCAGTGATGTCTTGGTGCCCCCCACTTTGGTTGGTGTCTTCACTATTTATAATATCCCCAAATTACAGTAATGTCATGCTGTCTGGTGTCTCCAAGCCTCAGAAGACTGTGTGTGCCACATGAAGGCAATATGGCAGAAGGAAAAATGCTAATTAGGGCAGGACTCAAGGATTCAATGTGAAAATAACCAGCTTTTCTGCACCAGGGGATATTTGTATGGGAGCTGAGGGGCTCTCAGTGAAGATGAGTCTCCCCAGAATGATTGGCTCTAGGGAATCTTTTCCACAGTAGATATTAAAAGGAGACAGTCATTTCAGTGACCAGAGTGAATTTCTGAACCAAAAGATCGGAGCTGTGATTTGACAAGGAGACAGGTAACATTAGACAGCCTCACCAAACTCCCGCAGCCCGGCTCTCTCTGTAGTCAATTGTCTCAAAGAACCACAAGGTTAAAGTGTTTTCTGTACCACTAGGAAAAGAAGAAGAAATTTCTGTTTCTGTTTAATTCCAATTACTAGGTTGTAATGTGGTAAGTATCTTGTCTTTTCCTTTGATGAATTAACAGAATTTCCCAGATGTTATTGAAAAGTGTATTATATAAACCTACTTTAAAAGTTGACAAGGGCAGGTGAGAAGCAAATCTCTCTCTGAGGACAATGACAAACTTCCATTATGTTTTAAAAGACAAGCACACATTTCTTGTTGGCTTTTATTCTAAAAAGGAAGCCCTATAAAATAGATTTTAAAATCTGAAGCATTTGTTTGTTTCACTCCAAGACTCAAACTCTAGCCTTCTCCTGGTGGTGTTAATCCATCCCTTTGGAATTTTGTTTGGCTTTCCATTCTTAACAGAGGCCAGAGGTTAGTAAGAAATATTCTACTGTTTCTTAAAACATTTCATTAAAGCATCTGTAGACCAGAGCAAGTTATACTTTCAATTCTTTAAATTTGCATTTTTACAAAACAATTTTCTTCAGAAATGTGTTGGGAAGATTGAGGCATAGGGATTTTTTTCTGTAACAAAGACTGAAATTATTCTCTTCTTTCTCATTCTTATAGTGGGAGTTTAATTCATTGCCTTAGGCATTGATATAAGCAGTTGCCATCACCCATCTTCCAGTAGAATTGTGAAAATTATTTTCCAAGTATTTACATGGAAATATCATTTTGAAAAATCATATATATTATTACTTGAGAATTAAATTATTTCCTCTGATAGAAAATATTTAAGCCGGGTGCTGGTGGCTCGTGTCTGTAATCCTACCTACTTAGGAGGCTGAGATCCGAGGATCCCAGTTCAAAGCCAGCCTGGGCAGAAAAGTCCATGAGACTCTTATCTCAAATAAACACCAGAAAACCGGAAGTGGCCCTGTGGCTCAAGTGGTAAAGCGCTCGTCTTGAACTGAAGAGCTGAGGGACAGCGCCCAGGCCAGAGTTCAAGCCCCACAACCAGAAAAGAAAAGAAAACATTTAAAACTTCTGCTGCAAACTGGACAAGTGAGTCTTAAGGAGTTTTAGATCTCTCAGCTGGTGACACTGGTGCTGAGAACTTAGTTGGGCAACTTGTTCTGGGTAAATGCCACTTTTCTCCCCATAGTATAGATTCTATTCTGTCACAAGTAATCATCCCTTGCCCTTCTCAGGGTTATCTGTCCTTCTTGGTATTTCATGATGTATCATGTCCTATCTCTCTCATTAGCAGTGGAAACTGATTCACAGTACTTGAGGGTTTTGCGTGCTATCTTCTGCGGCACAGTTCTATGTCTTAAAAAAATAAATCAGATAAATAATGATAACCGACTTCCGCACCCCAAAGAGAAGTGCTAAAATGAAATAATCATTTCCAAACTATGCCTTGGATCTGGTCAGCTGACTGTCCAAATTAATCCTATGAAAATTAAGAAGATTTTGACTATCTAGGTTTTATATATATATATATATATATATATATATATATATATGTATATATATATATATAAAGAGAGAGAGGGAGAGAGAGAGAGAGCGAAAGAGATACAACTTGGTTAAGTTTCCAGCAACTCAGTCTTTATGATGAGGTTGATGATGTAACATTTTCTCATGTGTAGACTGAGGAAAAGGAGAGGAAAGATAATGAATGTTAGCTCCACACGTCTTTATTTCTTTATCTTGAAAATGAAGGCGTTTATCTTGGAACAAGTCATCTTTGGAGCAATGATGTACAAGTTTTATGATTACATAGTCTCCTGTCTCATATCTCTGCTGGTTTTAAGTGGGAACAATTGCATTTCCCAGATTAGACACTCTTGGAAAAGGATAATGGAGGACTGTAGGATTTGTGTCCAGTGTTGTTTTTAAGCGTAGGTGACAAGGATGGGAACAGTATTTTAGCAGATCATGCGGTATTTGAACAGTTTCATGAAGAGGCAGCAGCAAGGTGGATATTTTTATTTTTTGGACTAAATATCAGAGAAAAGAGTAAAGACTGGATCTGGGTTTTAATTTTCTACTTGATATGAAAGATGTCATAAAAGACTTATAAAATATCTTCTGGATCTTTAGTGAATCATATCCTTTCCTAGTGAGTCTCTGGAATAGTTAATTACAATAAACTTTTACAAAGCTTTTTATTGAAGTAGTTGTACAAGTGAGTTGCCATTCAACAAAGAAGTATATGAATACAATGCATCTGGTTAATATCACCCCTCCATTCCTCAAAACCTCACCCTTTCTTTCAATTTTCTTAATTCGATAGGACATGCCTTGAATTTCATGACTGAATTCTCCCACCCCACCTTCCTCTCTTCATTTGTCCACTCCCCTCCCCTAGACCTCATCCCCCTTTGAGTACCAATTTCCCATTCCCAGGTGATTGTTTTGTTGGACTGTGAGTTTCTAAGGAATTACACCATCTGAGAGCAACCCTGAATTTAGCATAATTTAGATAATACATTTATGTACACTTGGCTACCACCCTGAACTGTATACTTACATTAAAAAAAAAAACCTTTCATGTGGTTTTTAAAGAAGAATTCACATGGGAGTGATTTTTAGCTGAATGTAATGTAACATCTAGCCAAGTGCACAGTCAAACCACACCCCCAATATAAACATTTGGGAATTTTTTTAACCTTGGGCAAAATATAATGATCTATTTTCAAACTGTGTGGTGTATGTGTATGGGGAGGGATTGTGTTTTTGCAAGCGTATATTAAAGGCTCAAAGAGCTTATAGACATCAAATAGTTTTTCAAAATAACACCATAGTGATTGAAGTGTAAATGAATCATGAAATATATGGATTAAATATGCTTGGATTTATTACGCATAATTAAAAATTAAGACTTGCTTTAGGCAAAGTATGAGTGAGGTTTTCTACAGAACCCCAAGCACTCAGAAACATTGAAATACTGGAACATCTAATCTTTCCCAAAACCCCCAGATTTCTGTAGATCATATTACAAGTTTTCTTTTACCAAAAAAGCATGTTTTATCCTTGAAAATCCAAAACAAGTGTATGTGTCTAACTGCAAAAATATTAAAATGAAAATATTTGAGAAGACTTTTGAGTGTAAGAAGACTGAAAAGCAAGTATGGCATCTGGCTAAATTTAGGTGTTTGGTAGGTAATGGAATCAACAAAGTGCTAGAAGAGCTATTTAAAAGCTATTTTGGGGCTGGGAAGGTGGCTCAGTGGTAGAGCACTTGCCTTGCATGCATGAGGCCCTGGGATCAATTCCTCAGCACCACATAAGCAAAAAAACTCAGAAGTGGCACTGTGGCTCAAGTGGTAAGAGTGCTAGCCTTGAGCTGAAGAGCTGAGGGACAGTGCCCAGGCCCAGAGTTCAAGCCCCATGACTGACCAAAAAAAAAAAAAAACTATTTCTATCTTGGACCAAATAAAATTATTAAGCCATATGAAGAGTACACAATGACTGTGAAATCATAATTGTTTTTAACTTATTGATATATTTTATTTATTTTAAATTACCAAATTTAGTCTTTTTTTGGGGGGGGGTCCGGTCATGGGGCCTGAACTCTGGGCCTGGGTGCTGTCCCTCAGCTCTTCAGCCCAAAGCTAGCGCTCTACCACTTGAGCCACAGCGCCACTTCCGGCTTTTATTCTTTTTTGCTTATGTGGTGCTGAGGAATCGAACCCAGGGCCTCATGCATGCAAGGCAAATGCTCTACCACTGAGCCACCTTATTTTTTAATGGTTGTTAAAGTTGCTATATCTGGATATAATCATTCTGGAAAAAATGACCTATTTTGTTTCGTACCAATACATTCATCCCTTGGCATTTTGAGGAATTGGTTTTAGGGCGCTTCTATTTTTTAAATTATATTCTTATTATCTGCAAGTAGTAGTGCACAGGAATTACAATTCAAAATGCCAGTTTATATACAATGAATCTTGAACAATAACACTGCTTTTCTTGTTCCCCTTCATCCCTCCCAACCCTCCTCATTCTCTTATTAATTTAGTCAAACCATACTTTAATGAGACATTGCAAAATCATTTTGTCTAGGAGGAACTGTCTAATGAGTGACATTTTGATTTATAACAAAGAATCTTTTCACGAGTTAGGATTAAAATTGAAGTTCTACTGTTGCTTCCTAATGGAACTTCTGTTGAAGGGCTGGGAAGGTGGCTCAGTGGTAGAGTGCTTCCTTGCATGCATGAGGCTCTGGGTTTGATCCCTCAGCACCACATAAGCAGAAAAAGCCAGAAGTGGTGCTGTGGCTCAAGTAGTAGAGTGCTAGCCTTTAGC
The DNA here is from genome assembly GCF_000151885.1 of Dipodomys ordii. Taxonomy (NCBI): domain Eukaryota; kingdom Metazoa; phylum Chordata; class Mammalia; order Rodentia; family Heteromyidae; genus Dipodomys; species Dipodomys ordii. The sequence goes on along the minus strand of NW_012267225.1, from coordinate 529,272 downwards.
TGAATTGCTGAGGGGCAGCCCCCAGGTCCAAAGTTCAGGTCCCATGACCGACAAAAAACAAAAACAAACAAACAAAAAAACTTCTGTTGATTAGAAGTCTTTAAGAAAATAACCAAGGCTGTTTTCAATACAGCTTTTCTAGAAAGATGATCTCTCTGCATTAGTAAACATGAATCTTTGGCCTTTTGTGGTTGGACACTTAGTTTGTTCAAATACCCTTCTCTGCTACTTACTACCCATAATTTACTCACAAGTTGTAATAATTTGGGGCTCTGGACTGAGAAAATAGCTAGATGTGATCAATTTTTGTAATAGTGGGCCCAAGAAGCAACTTACGGCCTCTTAATTAAAAACAAATAAAATGTCCCTCCCTTATTTCTGCAATCTTACTGATGACTTACAAAACTTGTCTTTCTTGAATTTCAAGGAATTCATTTATTATCCAATAATTTTTTTTCAGTTCCTAGGTATCAGGAATCTTTATATCAGTAAGGAGTTAGTTTGTGTCTTTTAATTCATTTCCCAAGGTTGTCAAAGAATTTTGAGCAAATAGCATTTGTAAAAAAGAAGGGTGTGTGTGGCTAATAAATCATGGACTGTAGATGTGAGTCACAATTATGTCATCATAAACCCTAAGTCATTTGTTATTAGATTAAAAAACTTTTGCTGAGACTTTGCTAAAAGGAGTTGTTTGGTCTTGAACCATCCACATACTTTAAGATATAAATTCTGTTCTCTGATCAAGTGGTAAAAAAGCCAATTCATAGGTAGGTTAGATGTTAAAGGGTGTAACCAAAAGATGATAAAGAAAATAGATATTTATTGATTGTCTAGTTTATATGTTAGATGCTTCTTGTCATTTGATCCAGATTGGAGAGGCATTATGAATGCTATTTTACAAATGAACCAATCTTGAAAGATGTTAAGTAGATTTTATGAAGTTCTAGCTTGGGAACATCATATTGACCACACTAAACAGTATTTTCTGCATCCTCTCCAAATACATAATGCATTACTTCCTTTATTTGTAACAACTTGTTTCTTAATATATCAAAGAGAAAAATGAATAAGAACTTTCAAGCCAGTTAGCATTAATAGAACTTTGTATAATTCTTAGCCTAAATTTCAAAATGCCTAAGATTTACTGAATAGGACTCAGTGGTAGAATGCTTGCCTAGCCATTTGCCCTTAAGGGCCTGGATTCAATCTTCAATGTTGCAAAAAGAAAAAATATGTGGTAAGAAAATAAGTACATAAAATAAAGAAAAACCCAACTCACGTGTATTTCTGAGCCCTAGCAAGAATGTGTGAAATAAAAAAAAAAGAATGTGTGAAATCAAGAGTAACAGAGAAAAAAAATTATAGATGAAATTTACCACTGTTAGATATGTATGATTGTGTAATACCTCTAATAGTAATTATTCTTTTATATTCTTCTGTGAGTAACCCTAGTCCAAAAAACATAGCATGTGCATGTATGCAATTGTGCATGTGTAATTGTGTGCATGTGTGTCAGGGGAATTTGATTTTCTTCTGTTTTGTGTCTCAGTTTATCTAATCATAGTACATAGTCCCAATCACAAAGTCTGCTTTTAACTATCCTGATTACTTTTTATTTTGAAAATAGGGACTCAAATTAATTTTCAAATGTGTATTTTGGGAGACATTGATCACAGAAATTCCTTAAGAAGATTTCTAAGACATATTTCTCTAGGAACATTTTCTTTTTCTGGCAACGAGAATCTAACACAAGGCCTTATACATGATAGGGAAATGACCTGCCTCAGATCTCTGTCTCAGCCCTAAGAAAGATTTATGTGAATGCAATAACTACTAAGGAATGGTTGACAAATGGAGACTATTCTATCAATCCTCGTTCTTATGTATCTGATAACGGGGTCTCCCTGTCTCTTCTTTCCTCTGACATGTCTCTTTCTCATCTTGTCCCTTCCTTCTTCTTTAAGGGTGCAAAATCAAAAGAAGCAATTTTAATTTGGGGTGTGCTGCAAAACTCATCATTTTACCTAAGCGTTTCAAGGAAACTCAAAAAACAGATGAGCACAAAGCAAAGAAACAGCCTAGGGCAGTGGAAAGTGGGGAGAAGAAAGATCTCAAGCAAACCAGAAAGTGAAAAATGACTCTGAAATCAAATGCTACCCAAATTACAGTGCTTTATGCTCCGTTCCCACAAGCATGCTTTTCTGTACAAAATATTTACCATTTTCATTCTGTTTGTAGCTAAGCCACAAGCTTTGCTTTTTGGGAGGCTGGCAGAGGATATGTATTTGCTATATTTTTCCCTGGTAAGTTCTAATATAATAGCTACCTAAATTTTATATATTCATTGATCTTGCAACATTATTATTCCTCACCCACCTGTACTCAAATGCAACCTGTAATTATGTTGCCAAATAATGTGTGAAAGCATGTACAGTGTGAAAAATAAGAAGCTATGTGTTTCAAAAGATCATGGACAATAGTTATATATTGGTTAAAAATCAGTGTTTAAAAAAATTAACAATAATACAAATTTATCTGAAGCAGCAACTTGTCTGAATTTCTTTAAATCTTCATCCATTTTATACATAAACACTTGTACTCTAAAAGCCTTAAGTAATTAAAAAAAACAACTATGAGTTAATACTAAAGATTTTAATGTGAGTTTATTTAAAATTGGAAAGCCATCCCCTCCTTTTTTTGTTGGTTGTGGTGCTTGAACTCTGTGCCTGGGCACTGTCCTCAGCATTTCAGCTCAAGGCAAGCACTCTACCACTTGAGCCACAGCACCACTTCTGGTTTTCTGGTTGTTTATTGGATATAAGAGTCTCACTGACTTTCCTGTCCAGGCTGACTTTGAACTGTGATTCTCAGATCTCAGACTCCTGAGTAGCTAGGATTACAGGAGTAAGTCACTGATGCCTGGCTAAAAAATATTTTTTAAGTTCTTACTATTGTTACCCAATGCTAAGGTAGTAAACTGACTGATTTCACTTTACTGTCTTTACTGAAGAAAAATAAATCTTTGAAGAGTTAAACCCTGCTAATTAATATTAAAAATTAATAGAACTATTAATATAGAGTTAGCTGACACTTAGTGAAAGGTTTATTGTCAGTAGAGCTGACTAAAATACAATTTCACAAAAACAAGAACTCAGTCTTAGTTGGGCATGAGTAGCTCACTCCTGTAATCCTAGATAGTCAGGAGGCAGAGATCTGAGGATCAGGGCTTGAAGCCAGACTAGGTAGGAAATACTGTGAGATTTTAATCTGACTCTAATCTCACAGTATTTCTCACGTGAGCTTTGGCTTAAGTGGTAGAGTTGCTAGCCTTGAGCATAAAGCTCAGTGATAGTATCATAAGCCCCATAACTGGCAAAAAAGAACAAAAGAAAAGAACTTCTGTGTTCCCGTCTTCTTACTTTGTTTTTCAGTAGTCACAGAGTCACAGATAGTAAGTGTTAAACGGGTACAGAACACACAATCAAATGTGATAGGTTCACAATCCAGGCAAACTTTGAAGAAGATTTGGACTTGAAGAAGTCTTGGACTTTTAAAATAATTTAATGCTACATGGGACAATAGCAAATATTATACATGTATCATGATCCTAAGTTAGTGTGTATTAACAGGAGTAAGAGAAAGAAATCTAATGTTATGTCTTGTTTTCACTCATGTATGTTCTTATAATTTCCTGATTTCTTTTTTGGAGTAGTAATTATGATGACAAAGCTTTTGGAAGATGTACTTTACTTTCCAAAGTCATTAGGAAGTTGAATGATTTGCACCTCCTGACCAGTTTAAAAACAAAAATAGTTCAGAGATGTGAAAATTTGAAAAAAATTAAAAGATTTTTAGTATTTCATCCGAAAGGAGTAATTAATGTAAGACCAACATTAACTGCCATTTTCAATAGGCTCACAGATAGATAAGATGCCACTTGTGTCAGCTGAAGGGGTTAAAATTGTGGTGGCTCAAATTAAACTTGGAAATAAGGCATTCAAGATTTGATTCTTATTTCAGTTACTCCCTGGCTTTGTGTTTTTGAATTGAGAACCTGTGGGCTTAGTGTGTGTTTCAGATCCTCCACCTGAAGTCATTTAAAGCTGATTTCAGTTTCTCTGCTTATAGGATTCACTATAAGGAGGATTGCCAAAGCCAAATACCTGAAAAAGCAGGTAGAATAGTGTCTAGCTTTTATTAATTTACTATCCTCAAAAAGGAGAGAATGCTAGGTTTGGGGTTTTTTTTGGAGGGGGGTCGGTCATGGGGCTTGAACTCTGGGCTTGGGCACTATCCCTCAGCTCTTCAGCTCAAGGCAAGCTCTCTACTGCTCAAGCTACAGTGCCACTTCTGGTTTTCTAGTGGTTTATTGTAGATAAGAGTCTTACAGACTTTCCTGTCAGGGCTGGCTTTGAACTGCGATCCTCAGATCTCAGCCTCCTGAATAGCTAAGATTACAGGCGTGAGCCACCGGTGCCTGGCAGCTTTGGGATCTTTTTAGTTTAGAATATTTCTTGCAAGCTCTATTTTTAAAATATTTTGCAATCTGTTGTAAGACTATTTCTAGTAAATATTAAGAGCAAGAAGATGGCATAATTTGATATAAGGTGACATATATGTTTTTCTGTGGTGAAATTCTTCCCCTTTAGCATTAGAAACAATCAATTAGAAGATCATCAGTTTTAGTGAGATCTGTGATTTAACTTCAGTTTTAGTTATCTGTGGTTATCTGTGGTTAGTTTTAGCAAATCTATTTAACACTAAAGCTTCAATAGAGACAAGATAACAAAAAGGCAGTTATCAACTATATAACTTTTAAGGCCCAATTTCCAGAACCAAGCAACAGAGTAGAATTCTTAGAAATTAGAACAAATCATCTGAGCAAGACATCATGATCCAAGAACAGGAAGTAATCTACTGGAATTTAACCCAAGCTTTCTAGAAATCTAGGAAGTATTACAAAACAAAAACTCACTTTGGGATGTGGATGAGAGAGGATGCAAGAAAGATAAAGCAATGCTATCCTGTGGATTTTGAGAAAAACCTAATTTGATAACAAGCCAAGTAGTCTACTTGGTAAACCCACTCATTCTGTAGGACTAGCATCAGCTTTTTGGCTCTCAAAGCAATTCATGTTATGAGATTCACAGGCCTGTAGAAACTTGGCCCTGGCTCCTTCATTTAGCTTAGGTTAAATATAGCACAAGTTAAATAACTGACGGAAATATTCAATGCCATTCACTTTGAAGCTTACATATAAATAAGTTAGTTTTCATTCACAAATGTATGGTAGGAAGTTATCACAAAGATTAGATTATCTGGTAGGAAGGGAGATGGAGCACGACCATACTGAGCTATAACTGCATATCCCATGAAATAACCACAATAGAGGTTAGATTGAAATTCTTCAGGAGATTGGGGCTATAGGTAGTTTCTCATTCATTTATAATGCATAAATGCATATCCAGATTATAATACTTTAACAGCTATGAAGACTGCTTTATATATATATATATATGTGTGTGTGTGTGTTAAGTAAGCTTAAATTCAAATGTTGTCGTATTAAACAAATATATCTAGATTTATATTGTAATAGCACATTTTATTATTGCTCTCCTTGTTCATAACTAACCCAAAGTTCAAACAAGCAAAACCAAATTTCCCTGGGTATGATTTAGTATGACAAAAAGAAGAAACATAGAAACTGGTGCTGAAGAAAGACTTCTCTAAAACCTTTTCCTGTACTTGATTGATTAGTACTTGACTTTCAGAGAAAAATCTCAACATTTTCATTCGTCTTCTATTATCTACTTCCTTGTTCCATAAATTATTTGCTTAAATAGTATTTTTGTTTGTGTTTTCTGAAATCCATTTGATTTTACCTTACTGAAGCAATTTTCTGAGCTGTAGGTATCTGTATTTAGGAAATAATTTGCTTTGGTGATCTAGTAGTCTCTATTCATTAGTCTGTTTTTAACCATTATAATTTCATTTTATTGTACTTTATAGCATATTTTTTTTGGAGGAAATAGATTCCAGAGATTGACTACCATTTTTGTCTTACCTCCCAGATTGGAAGAAAGTCAGGCATTTTATGAGACTGCATCTATCTTGAATTGAAGCAGTGTAGAGAAAAATTATACTTAAAAAGTTAAAGCCATATGACCATCTACTAGCTTGTTAATCTTCTGCCAAGCAACATAACATGCTTTAGCTTTCAAGGATTTGGAAGTAACACAGAAACACTTTAATAATTTCCTTAAGGAGAATATGATTGAACTGCATCATACAAATGTAAGAAAATAGATTAATACAAAACTATTGAGAGTATAAAATTAAAAGCAGGAGAATTATAAAGAGTAGTTGAGGCATGAATACAATCAAGATATGTTATATGTATGCATAGAAACACCATAATTAAGCCCCTCTATAGAAAGAATTAAAAAAAAATTCCAAAGGAAAATAAGGAAGAAAATGCTTCACCAGAGAAAATAGCATATGTTTTACTTTCCTTCTAAAAATTTGCTGTGCATTTTCATATTTTAGCCATCTTTGGCCATGTGAGCCCTAAATAATCATTGTCTAATTTTAAGAGTTAGTTTGTTCACATTGCTTATAGGAATTTGGGATTGTCTCTGTAATTTCTTCCAAGCTCTCAAATGTTTGCTTCATGACTATTAAACCAATAGCTTTGGAACTGGAGGAATTGAAGATAGAATTCATATGAAAATTAATAAGGGAACTCATAAGAGAATCACATGTTTAGAACCATTATTTCCCAGAAGAATATTCATAGTTTTTCATGCTATATTGAGATGTTTAGGGCATAAACTAAAATATCTAAGAAGTAAATATATCTTCCATGTATTTAGGACATTGCTGATGTGGCATAGGATATTCTGCAAAATCCTACATAATACAGATCACATAAATTAAAAAAAAGTAACAGTCGAACTATGAGTACTAACTTTAACTTAAACTGATGATCACATACCAGATGAATTGCTTAAAAATTCAACACAGTCACATTTTTCAATATGTGCAGGAATTAGGTAATATCTAGATAAAATTCACAAGGTTTACCAAATTTAAGACTTCTCATGGATATTTTAAATATATTAACAGTCACCCCTTTAAGCTCTCCCAATAAACCTGTGTAACTGTTATCTTCACTGATTTAATCCTTGTGCTTTAAAAATCATTTCAATTGGACTTTCAATATTATCCAATTAATTTGTAACTCTACACGAATGATTCTGACTACTAGGGTAAGAAACTCAGCTTAAATTAGTTATATTTTCTAGAACATTACCCTTCACAAGTTTCTTTGGCCTTAGACCTCCACCTAATCTATTTGTTGATCTTTTTGCTTTTTAATTTTTTAAATATTATTTTATTGTAAAGATGCTGTTTACAGTTACATGAGTAAGGCAATGAGTACATTTCTTGTCAAGCATTGTGACCCCTTCCCTGTTGATCTTTTCAATTGTCTTTTTCCATTAATCTTTCCAGGACTACTAGAGGACTTTTATAGCTGGGAGGTTTTAGCTCAGAAACAGTGCTGCCTGACTTATTATATCCAAGTAAATAGAGATATCTCACTTTTTTTCCTAAACAAAATATACATGTACTACAAAAACTAGGTAAACAGATTTATAAATGTGACATACACTATTAAATAAAGTCATCATCACACTGATTAGATTCAAAATTACTAGTCCTTCCCTGGCACTTCCTATCTTCCTGTTTTCATATCTTAAATGAACAACAAGCAAATATAACATATAACAAGCAAATATAACAAGCAAAAATAAAATAGTTAATAAAAATTATATTAATATAAAATAATTTATATTGAATTACATTCATGGAAGATGTATCTGCACATGTGATTTTTACAGTTATTGCTATAAATACTGTGCAAATAAAACAATTTATCATTTTAGAATCACACATCACAATTTCTCTTGAGTTGACCACTTTTGCTTTCATATTATATATACATGAGCTACAGATTTTAGGTATAAAGTTTTTAGGTATTTGTTTGCTGTACTTCATTCTTACATTGTTATTTTATCTGGTTTCCTTCTAAGATTTAACTATTTTATTCCTTTCTCTAAGGAAAGGCATTATTTTTACATTTCATTTATTTATTTATGTATTTATTTACTTAGATCTAACTTTAAATGAGGATAGAACAGCAAAAGGTGTCTTTTCCTCCTGCTCTACATAGCTCAAAGTAGCTGGATTTACCTCTAAATGTCAACCTAGTACAATATTTTAGAAATTTGTAAGTGACCAAAAGTAAAAAGAAAAAAATGAAAGTCATCTTGGAACATTCAATATATTGTTACCACAAACATTTTACCTTACTAGCTGTGCTATAAGGCTAGAAAGTAGTAATTTTCTATCTAATGTTCAGTGTAGTAAATATATAAATTGGTCCTGTGTGCTCTTTCCCTTTGTAATCACATTAAATTTTATTCTCATTTGTAAAACACATTTCTTAAGTCATCAAACCATTTAAAAGTTTAAAAGGTTTTAGATCATCTTTTCTTTCAACAAAGTAGAGCATTATGCATTTATATAATCCTCCTGGAAGGGTAAAGTGTATACCTGTAATGCTGGAGAGATACTCCTTGGGTCTTCCATGTTAGTGGAAGGAGTAATAGTAAGTAGGACTCACTTCTCCATGTAAGTAAATAACCCGGTTTACAATCTTCAAGGGCTTTTCTTGGCTGGCCTTACTGACTGTCAATCACTACACTCCCGTATTAGTCTGACATACTTAAAACAGGACAATCTTGCAGCTTAATATTAAAAAATTTCCTTTAGCTAGAGAAAGTTTCACTTAAACTTTGGAAAGGTTTTTGAAGAGATTCATTTTCTCTTTCTCCCTTCAGTGAAAAAAAAATGTTTTTACTAACCAAGGATACACACACACACACACACACACACACACACACACACACACACACACACACACACACACACACTTGGGCTCACTGCCCTTCCTACAAGTGAAATGACTGCTACACATAGCCCTAAGACCATTTTTTAATGCTTTTGTTGGAGCTATTTCCTCTCTATCATTACTAATTTTTCAGTCTTTTCTATAATCAACTAAAGGAGAATCTGTTTTTGAGATCTGCTCTCAACACAAAAATGAATCCAATTAATTCTGGCCAAAAAGCTAAGCACTTTGAGGCGGAAGATGTGAAAGCTAACACTGCTAACTGAAATCACCCTCTGGGAATGTGTTCTCCCTCTGATTAACTCCTAGACCTCCTCAATACCTCTGAATTTCTGTGGGAGATCTCTGGGAAGAACCAAACCAAGAAATGGTTGACTCTAAACTTTGAAAATACCAGGGTACAACAGATAACACTTTCCATTATGCCATTCCACTGACCCTCGGACACTCCTTGGATCTTTCTCAAATGAATCACTCCACTGTAGTTTTAATGAAGAAAAATCTTATTGTGGGGGTGTGGGAAGGGTGTAATTATCTACAAAGAATCAAGTAAAATTTATGTACTGTGGGTGAGCTTACAAGCACAAAGAATATATATATTTTAAAGTACTTGGTTGACAATTAAAATAAATCCTGAAGGAGAATGAAACAGCATCATGTTTCACAAAAGTTTTTCAAGTTAAACATCTTAAATTGTTTCTTAATTTTGTCAGAAGCATTCATCAATTCAAAATCACTCTGGATTTTCAAACCCTTGGTAAAGTACACTAATCAACTTAAAAAATAGTTTCACTTCTTTTGAAGCCCTTATTTTCCTATCCTGGGTATCATGATGGAAATCAAACCAAACGGATATTTCTCAGAATAATAAGCAGCTTTTTAAACTTTTAGTTGTTTTTTTCTTTTAACTATGGTTTTAGAAACTATATTTGTAACTCTGACAGCTATGTAAATTGTTTCAAAGTCTTGATGAGATATTGGACTAAATTCATATACCGAAGGAAAAATTTCAGATATAAATGTGTTAGGTCTAATAATAAATATTCATGGAGCAATTTAATAATGGTCAATACCATTATTAATAAGAAGAATTGAGATGGTAAGAGATTGGGACAGAGTTGAAATTAACTTCTTCAACAAGAGAGGAGAAAGATGAAGGTATGGAAGTAAATAGAGCTATTTTCACAGCACAAGTGGACTTGAATATGAATATAAGTGTGATGTTTGATTTGAAAAATTTTAACTGACTCTTAAGAAATATTTTCAGATTCCACATCTTCTATCACTCCTGTGATATATTAGGTATTATTAAATGACCTTAAAGCAATATAATTAACTAACTGAAAGTAAGTATAGAGATTTATTTTGGGTATCTAATAAGTGAAGAAACTAATTTGTCATTTAAGCAAAGTGACTCTAAGAAAAAAATGGCTTTCATGTTTCTTTACAAGTTTTATGTTATGAATACAATCCACAATTATATTTAAAAACTGTGTATATAAGCCTATTTCTTTCTTTCCTCTTTGAATTTCTACTCAGCTCAGTAGGAGCCTACTTCTGATACATAAATTCAGATTAAGATATAGCAAAGATAGAATAATCAAGAGACATTTTTATATAATCATTTTTTAAAAACAAGCCTCTCCTTCACAACAATGAAAATTGAATTGAGATGTTTGTCATCAGACCATGAATTATTTATTTAATTCACTTGCATCAAGTGTTTATAGATTCTGGAAATATGAGATACAGAAGGTTCACAAGCAAATAGTCTAATTCAGTGACAGATTCGTAAGTTAGGTTGTCACAGGAGCACATATATATTTATAGTATTTATTTATAGAAAAGAGTTGTCAGAATCACAGACCACAGTACATTCTTTATGAACTTTTACTCCAAATCTTTATTTATTTTACAATCAAAGAGAATAAATCCTAAAAAATATGGTCATTTTCCCAGGGTTTCATTTTCCAGTACAAATTATTTTTTCCAATGTTTTTAAATGAGAGAATATAGAGATGTTTGATTCTAGCTCAAACATTCTTCATATATTTTTTAAAAAGTGCACTTCAAAGGATTTCTTTTTAGAAAATGAAAGTAATGAACCACCATTTTATGGCAATTACTCAGAGCAATTGGAAGGCTTAGTGTCGTTGATAGCAGCCAGGTAAATGTATTAAATCGTAGATTTGGCCCTTCAAAGTCATCTAAGGGCTGTGATGTGAGAGAAGTGAAACGTCCTTGTCAGCTTTGTCAGCTTGGAAATGGAAGAGAGTGTGAAATCAGTCATCAGAAGATCAGGATTAATCAGATAGCCACAGGTTTTTATTTGGCAAAGTAATTGATGCTCTGTTTTCTCCTGTATACTCTGTGTTTCATAGGTTCATAGTTACCAGGACAATCACACAAACTGTGAAATAGTTTTTTATACGTTATTGAATGTGACCTAAGTATAAAATATTACATACTGCCCTTACCTGGACTGGATTGTTTATCTCCCTAATAGGATTTGAGATTCAGTGAATCTGCTCTTTTCTAATTTTCTACCTATATAAACACTGTAAAACTTTGTACATGGATAGAGTCTCTGTGGAAAACTCAACTGAAGATATTTCTTTGGGCCTCAAGGAATTTTCAAGAGAAAGTTTAATTTTTCAAATCAGCAATGACCACGATTCTTCAGAGAATGTATAGGTTAGAGATGGTACTTGAATTACAATGAGTTTTCAATAACTATTTAATTCTGTCCATAGTCATTTTTTCACATTTGCTTAACATCTAATCAGAAAGTATGTAATTTATCAAAAAACCCAAAATTAATATGCATCTCTATGTAGCCCTACAATGATTTTCTGTGCAAACAAAATTTTAGCCAAGTAATTAATCATTCCATATGCAGTTTTTTATTCCCACTCAAAATTGAAAAACTAGGTTTTCAGTTGTTTTATGGAAAAGGAGTTTCAGAAGAGTAGGAAACTCCATGACAAGCATAATTAATCAAATTATTTAACTTTCAATAAAAATGTTTTACAATTTCCAAAGGAAGCGTGTACAATTACCTATCATAAATATCAGAATTATTGCTAGAACCTGGAATTTTAGCAGTTAAATTCCAGAATACTTTGACCTGAAAGTTACAAACAACACACTAGCAACTATTTTGATATTTAGTGGTCTTGTGCTATTGTTCTTTGAAAAATGTAGCCAAAATGTAGGTTAGTTTTTAAACAAAAAGAGAACCTTCTAATCACTGTTTTCTTCTCCTCTTTTCCCATTTTCTCTTTGTTGTTGTTGTTGTTGTTGTGGTGGTGGTGGTAGTGGTAGTGGTTTCTGGTAGTCTAAGCCAAACCCAAAGTAATAAGCAGAAATCAACTTTATTTTCTCTCATATTGGTAGCATATTCCAGCTTATTCACCTTTCTTGCTATTTCTTTGAGTAAATTTTGAACAATTGAAGCCTCCACGTTTGGAAGGCCAGCTTTTCTAATCTGTAAATTCTGTAAGTAAAAATAGGAAATGCCTCATTGCTACCCCTGGTTTCTCAGACGACCTAAATGTGGTCAGGGGACCACAAACACCTTAGCCTTGTATGATTGATAATTTCCCATGAGTGGTACAAATGACATGTAATCAAGACCCAACTACCAACAGGCCAACTAAACCAATGTGTTGTGGTTTGTTGACTTACGAATCTCCTTAATGTGTACCTGTTAAACTCTGTAAGAGATTAGAAGGAGGAAATTTGCTTATTATTTTTGTTTTTGTATAATAGAAACTTTTGATTGGCTATCAGATGGAAAAAATGAGAATTTCTGAAGTTTTAGTGTCAGTGGGAGAAAACCTTGGGTAAAGTTTCAAAGGTTTGTACATGGTACTCACACTCAGGGCCCAAAGTGCTGCTGTCCACCTTCTCCTGAAGAGTCATGAAGGGTGTTGCATTAGGTCCAGATGCATCATTCTTAATTTGAAAGCCATGGGCAGACACAGCGGTCCAGAGCCAACTACAGTGTACAGTCTAGAGTCTCAGCACTGAAGTCTAAAGATTCTTCTTTGGGGAAGCATGTTCTGTTTACTCACAGCGAAAACAGTAAATGTTGATCAGTGAGATGAGATTAATTTTTAAGCCATCAGATTGAGATGTATAAGACACATGCAACAAAAGAGCTTGCTAGAGTACTCATCCCTCAACATCTTTAAAAAAGGAAGATTTAATTGGATAGCATCTGGATGGTGGCTTGTCTTGCAGATCTTGCAGATCTAAAGTTCTACCAACCCCTCTCCATTGGGTAGGAGGGACGTAGAATCATGTGCTGTGACAACCGTGTGACATGAGTTAGGATTCTCTGCATTGAATATGTGACCTGGCATACAATGTGCTTGCATGTCATTGGTCCCTCGATTCTGTCAGTGGCAGAGAACTTACAGCCTTTTCAAGGGCATCTGGTGGGGCCTAGCTCCTGCTCCATCCTATTTGATGGAGAAACATGGGTGGTCTACGGAAGACTAGACCTGTGGTTATTCCTGCAGGAACCCCTCTCTCTTCTCTTAGTGTATATATGGGAAACAGCACTGAATCTCTGTGCCCTTATGTAAATATTTTGGGGAGAAAGAAGGGGGAAGCTGTCTCTTTTTGTTTCTAAGAGCTTCCTTCTCTTTCACCATGGACAAATAGCTCACCATTGGGGAGCCGGTCTATACTTCTAGAGTAGGAAGAATTCTGCATATGGTAAGATTTGTTTCAGGAAAGTAATTTTCTCGATACCAGGGTAAGTGTGTTATTTTCAAATGAAAGGTGATTGAATCAAGGAGTATGAAAAGATGACTCTGCAGGTCTAGAAACCAGAGAACTTTTTAGAACTCATATCTAGCCACAGTGACATCATAAAGACATTCTGTGATTCATTGCTGTGTGCATCTCACTTTAAGTGTAGCGTGCTATGCAGAGATAGCAGTAGTTGTCAACAGTTTTGCTAATTAAAATGTGTCTATTATGGTTCAGATTAGCTATCTTATTTAATTTCCCCGAATCTGAAATCAGAGGATGCTAAAGAAGCTACATTTCTAAGTTTTCTCTTCTTTTTTTTTAATGCCTGGTATACATGCAAACTCTGAGCTTATTACGTTCTATGGGCCTTTTAAGACAAGGATGCTAAAGTAAAAGCATTCTCCAGCAGCAAGACAGCTTACCTGCCCAGCTCCACATTTCTATAACCAAATCAATATTGCAATAGCCTCTAACTATAAATCTGATGTTGATTTGAATTTGTGGGAATAATGAATGATCTAATTAGGAAACAAGCAAAAAAAGTGGAAAAATTAATTAGAGTGTTTATTCTTCCTTGATGATAAGGAGTACTTGACAAGACTGAATGCCATTCCTAGCAAGCCTCTTTCTGTTGAGGTAATTGATCTTGGAAGTCAAAGGTTTGTTTGCATTTTGAATGTTGGGAATTAAATACATTGCTTTGATAGAGCTGTTAAGGGGGAGAGTCTGCCTATCCTACAGCTTATTGCTCCTTTGTGTCTGAAATATGCAGAAATGTTCTGTCAGGTAAGATATAATTTACAAGTCAATATAGATGTGCTAGCAAAGGACTCAACAGAGTGTCTGACGTCCTACAGAAGAACACAGTACATGTCTGTAGAGTGAATAATAAATACTTCAGTTCTTTGTTCTTCACCAGTTTCTTCTGGGGCTGAGAATTGGATCAGCATTTAGACCCATCCATGTGCTGTGATCCATTGAAGATTTACCTCTGTGTGTCTTTGATTAAAATTTACTTACATTACTCTGCCCCAGGGCTGACTCTCACCTATAATACCAATTATTCAAGAGTCTGAAATCAGAGGATCATAGTTTGAAGCCAGTCAGGATAGAAAAATCCAAGAGATTCTTTGCTTCAATGAACCAGCAAAAAGCTGGAAATGGATCTATGATTCAAGTGGTAGAGCACCAGCCTTGAGCATAATTAGCCAAATAGCTAGAGGTCTTGAATTCAAGCACAGGAGAGAAACACAGAGTGCCTATCAGTCCCTTCTTTCTGTGTAAAACAGCAATTCTTACAGAAGAGCTGGGTCTAGAAGGCTCAGGAAAAAATTGTTATTCTGAAAATGTAATACTGTGATTCAGGAGGAAGAGGAACAGGTAAGGATAGGAAAAGAGTCTGGGTTTGGGTGCCACCATGATACACCCTTGCCTGCCTGAGACATTTGGGGGCAGAGATTATGAGAACCAGGACACAGATTTTCCTTCCACAGGGTATTATGGAAGATCTGAGGCAGGGTTTCAGAACTTGACAGTTTCGCCCAAGGAGAAACCTTAACCGTGACCAACTAAAGCCAGAAAGGGAATGGAACCAGAAAAACAACTAGGACTCTTGGGGGCAGGGGTGTGGGGGGAAATGGTAAAGATGTTGAAAGATCTGAACTGTGGAGGCTTCGGTGAACACCTGGAGAGGGCTGATGGAGATCAACCTAAAGGTGGAATTCCAAGGACTTACATTGACTCAATAAATATATTTGACTTTTAATCTAATTCTCAAGACTGTGTCTGAAGAAAGAACATTATAACAAAAGTATACTATAGGAGGCTCCTCATGAGGCTCAGAAACTGCATCATTTGTTTATCTTTAGATGGGTAAGAGAAATTATTTTTGCCAGTTAAAGGGTGTGATAACATCAAGTGCATGTCTGAGGTTTCAAGTCTGAGTGAGGAAGAGGATTGAAAACAACCTAGTAGACAGAAGATAGACTTGGGTCTCCCACCTACCCCACATTGGCATCTCAGATCCATGACTTGTGACTGGTCTTGTTTTGGAGGAGTTGGCTAACTATTAAGCTTCTCTTTCCATTACCATAACGCAAGCACCATGGTGTGTTTTTCCTATTCGTTGTAAGATTGAAAAGGCAATGTACATAACTGTTTATTAGCTATAGGATCTACCCAACAAAGTAACATAATTTGATTGGGAGTCTGGGATAGAAAAATCACTAAATGGAGGTGGGGAAGTAGATTATGGTAGGGATATTGTAGAAGTACATTAAGTATATTTATATATGTGTGTGTATCTTATATATATATGAAAATAGCATAAGGAATTCCACCAAAAATTATTTTTTACAAAAGGACAAGGGAGGAGTTAAGGAAGAGTAATGTAAATGGGATGAATTTGATCAAATTCACATTATCTTATGAGGATTATCACACATATGCTGTAAATATTAAAAGGAAGCCCCTTAGAGACAACTAATTTATGCTAGGTAAATTTTTCAGAAATAATATGATCAATAGTAGCTGGTTAATGAGTAATTCCTATCATGATTGGTGGTTAAAAGTAATATTTTTCTTAGAATTTAGAGTGGAAACCATGAATTCAGGTGCTATATGCCAGTAATCATTTAGAAATGTAGGGTTCAAGGACAACAAAGATTCTGATCTGAAACTTTTGTAGCAAGAGATACTAGTTGAACTAGGAACGTGGACTATAGGTATACAGGTATCTAGATCTCTAGAGATATAGGTCCTTAGTAAACTGGAATTTAAAGAGCTAGAGGGAAGAGTAAAAGACATGGTAAAGAGCTGGTGTGAGAGATTTTCTTCTTGAATTATGTTAGAATCACTTGCTATGTTTAAGAAAAGTACAAGTTTCAGGAGTTTCATATTTAACTTAAGGCTCTCATGATTCTGTTTTCCTTTTTGTCCTTTTTGTTTTTGCTTTCTTAAACGATCCATTGTTTTATGAATCAGACAATGTTCTTCTGCGCTTCAAATTTTCTACTTGAAAATGGCCATTTTTTGTGTGGCAGAAAGTGATTGTTTATGATGCCTTTTTGAAGTTTCATTAGAGAGTTTTCTAGACAACTTGACATATGTAATCATTCAATGACATATCTATGGGGAGTGTTCAAGATTACATTAATATATCTCATGCTGCTAAGACCTTTGTTCATTAAAATTTACATCGATGAACAACTACTGGAAATTTTGAGCCTCAATGAAGAGTAGCAAGGTCCTTAATAATCCATTCATTTTCACAGGATGGTAGGAAAATCAAATTTCAGAACTTTTCATGACAATAACTCTGAGCCCTAAAAAACATGGAAACAAAACTTTCATACCTCTCTCATGAAATTCTCAGTAGAGGAGCTCCAGAAAGCAAGTTAGATTTAAGTAGATCTCTGCATCTATATCCATAACACACATTTTAAAAATGAAGTGGGCTCAAAACTTGTAGATTGCAATTAATTTCAATTTATGCCAAAAAAATTTTACTTCTCTTACCCCCTCCTCCAAACTCCAGGATCTATGGTATCTCAGACAATAAATATAAGTATTCTCTTGAGAGTTTATTAAAGATAAGATCTTCATAATAACCACACACAATTTCCTCTCTTCCAGAGTCACTACTTATGAGAGACAACAGGAAATAAAATGGAAAATTAATAAACTGAAATACTTATGCTGGCACAGTTAAAACAATTTTTTAATGTCCCCTTTCAAGTAGCCTATAGTGCTGTATGTGTTAAGATATGTTTTCTTGACTCAGATCTTACTGGTTAAATAACCTTAAGAACAGAGTTGCCTAACTTTTAAGTCTACTGTGGCATATAATTTTAACATAGGACTTCATCCTTAGTTATTTCCAGTGTTTATTTTTTGTATATATTTTATTGTAAAAATGCTGTACAGAGGGGTTACAGTTACATGAGTAAGGTAATGAGTACATTTCCTATCCAGCATTGTTACTCCTTTGTTTTTTCCCTACCATCCCTTCCCTCCCCACCTTCCTAACTCCTCCCCCCACCCCCAAAGTTGTAAAGTTTGTTTCCAACATGGTGTCTTGTACATCCCATTGTTGCAATGGGTCAACCTGCGTCTTTATTTCAGCATTTTGTTATTTCCCTTCCCCTCCTCAATTTAGATCAATTAATATACATGATGCAGGGCACCAGAACCAAATACAGTGAAAACAGGGGTTATACTATGGGGGAAGAACATACAAAAGAAACAAAAAAATCACATGGTCCATTATAAATACATTAAAAACAATAGCAAGAAAGATAAAACTACTTGTGTCTCTATCTTGCGGTTCATTCCACTTAGCATCATCTTATATGGTTATATGTACATAGCTTTTGAGCGTTTTATGAGCCTTTTGTTCCTTTTAAAGAGAGATAAAGATGCAGTAGAAACAGCTAGATGGCCAAGTTTCTGAAGAATCCCATCTATCTAAAATATTGCTAATTTTATTTCATAAAGGTAGATGAAATCGGTGCTAAAATATGTGAAACTTAGGTGAAGGAATACTCCAATGTAAGATGAATCAGATAGAATGCATTGCTTAAGGAATCCTGCTTCTAACGTCCTGACTCATTGAGACAGCTTGACTCTTCCTTATCAAGTAGAAGTCAAATGATTTAAAAGAATCCTTCTAGAGAAAAATGGATTTAAAGATCTCCACATAGGAAATAACACCCATAGATTCATGTAGTGATTGTTGCTGCAGTGGACAGATTTTTATTTCTGCCTCTTTCAATCTTATACAGAAGATGGGTTGAACACTTACTTGAAGAAATAACTTAGAATGTAAAGGTCTCCTAAAATCATGATCCTGAACTCTGTAGGATAAGCTAAAAAATTGACATGTTCAACTGAATTAGGAGAAGAATACCTGGTAATGTGGTCATTTTGTTTATCCATGGCATGATATGTTCCAATTTCAGGCCTGAACTTAGTACTCAAGTCCCTGGCCTAATAGTTCTAGGTTGATATTATTTGGAATTATGAGAAGAATAGTAACTTTAGAAGCAGGTACAGTACATAGATTTAAGGACTCTTGTTTGACTTCATAATCTCTTTTTTGGTGTAGTATTTTACCTTGTAGAGTTACAGCAGGGTCCCAAAATGTACTAGGTTCTATATCTACAAATCTAGTCATATGTAAACTAAGAGTATATTATTGACTCAAGAGTCATCATGATAGAAGCATGAAGCAGATGCTCTCTGGTTAAACACATGTGTTTTAAAATTAGGGAAAGTCATAAATGAGTCATGGCAACATTTTGACAAAGCACAGATTATGTAGAAATGTACGGTTTATGTATGTTTTCCCTTCAAACTTTACCTGGTTGACAGAGGAAGTGGATTGATTCATATATCTCCTTCTAGGATTATTAAAGTATATCTTTACCCAAGATGTTTATATTCAAAATAGGGGACAGTAATAGACATAAAGTCCTTCCTTTACTCTTTCTCCCCTCCCTCCCTCCCTTCCTTCCTTCCTTCCTTCCTTCCTTCCTTCCTTCCTTCTTTCCTTCCTTCCTTCTTCCCTTCCTGCCCATCTCTTTGTCTGTCTCTGTTTCTGTCTGTCTGTCTGTCTCTTTACTTTATTTATTTAAGCACTTACTTACTCTGCAGTAAGGTGTTACTATAATGTTTTGACTGGCCTTAAACTCAACAAACTCCTGCCTTGTCCATCAAAGTACTGGGAATTTTAGACACTAAGGAGTGAGTAAAAAGGCCTTATTGCCACCATGCCTGGTTAAAATCCTCTGCTTTAAAGGGAGGTAGAAACTTCATACAGTGTTTCAGTTTCATATACTTTCTATAATGAGAATGAATTTTACAATCTAGGGACAGCTGCATGAATAATAACACACCTACAATAACGAAACCTATTGACTACTTGAACTTTTATGTGTATATCTATCTATCTATGATATTGAGAAAATATATATCCCCTCTGTTTTCAAGACCTGTTTAGTATACATAAGAGTAAATTACTTCCATTATGATAAAGTTTTGTGGGTTTTTCTAAAATATTAAAGAAATGGTAAAAACATAAAATGGCTGGTTA
This sequence comes from Dipodomys ordii, assembly GCF_000151885.1. Classification (NCBI taxonomy): domain Eukaryota; kingdom Metazoa; phylum Chordata; class Mammalia; order Rodentia; family Heteromyidae; genus Dipodomys; species Dipodomys ordii. Next base: position 509,443 of record NW_012267225.1, on the reverse strand, counting down.
TTTTAAGCGTATTCTTACATTTCTTTAATTGCTACTCTGTACCTGCACAGCTCTCATCTGTGTTAATATAATTACAAGATAAAAGTTTAGAACTGTGATTGCTCAGTCACTGGATACAAAGTTTTTAAATAATAAAACATGGGACATATTTCTGTCAACGTTTATTCTAATTTGTGTTGCCACTCATGTGTCTGAGGATTAACATTTCAACCACATCCTTGCCAGTGCTGGACAGTTATCAGCCATTGCAATCCTTGACAATTTGATATAAGTCAAAATGATACTTTTTGCTTTACCTTGTGTTTATTACATGATGGGTTGCATTTAGTGTTTTCTTTTTCCTGGTGCTCATCAGCCATTTGTATAAACAATTTCTTCAGATTAGGCAGGCTTCATGGTATTAGCTCATCCTGATACTGATCCTAAGGTAAGTGCACAGGTTGCTACTCTGTATGTTTGCAAAAAGAAATCCACAACAGACAGATACTATCAGACTCCATGTTGTCGGACTAATTCAGGGCCTTGCTGGTGTTAGAGCAATTCCTTGCCAAAACCAAGCTTGCTATTAAGTCACAGGTCTGTACTACATCTCTTGCCTTACCTAGAGAGTTATGTGACTTTTTCATGTTTAATTATATTATTGTTCCTCATTCATTTCGATATTTACTCCAATAGAATAAGCACCTATCATGTGCTTGGCTCTGGGACAGGCTTGGTGTCTTGGCAACAAGCTAATTCATAATGAATAAATAGGTCCATTAATGAATACATATTTTTCTCAGTAAGCTTACTATGTAGAGGCATTAAAATAATTTTACAAGTGTTTAATTATAAGTGAGACAAGTTCCACGAAGGGGAATTATGGATTCCTGTCTCTGAACATAATAGGTGCTGTCTAATATTATAGTCAGGAAACAGCATAAACATAACTAAGATGAATGATTTGCAGAAAATAATAGAAGACAGATAAAAATGTTATTATAAATGTTTCAAAGATTTTTATTTATTCTAACAAAACACTTACACCCAAATTTTAAAACTTACTTTTGAGAAAAAAGTATCTCTTAATAACATTCACCTTGTCACTTACTTTTTTAAAAATAAATCTTCATTTCTTAATCAAGTCGTGAAGAGTTGGCCGGAGGACTGAGATACACCCGAAATGAAGAGGGGTGAATACAAATATTTTGAAAGATGTAAGGCAGGTAATAAAGGAGTAATTATAAGAGAAATTAATCTTGGGAGAAAAAGGATAAATCCATTTCTTATAGTAACTAATAAACTACATTTACAGATGTTTTTGGAACAATTAACTGGATTGTTAAAAGTGTACATTTTGGGGCTGAGTTATCAAAACCAGAAATTAGAACACTAGATGGCTTCATAATTCTGAACAGAACAGTATCTAGCTTCATGAACTGCACAAAAGATGAATTTTTTTTTATCTTAGAAAACCCATGGAAAGACACTTGTGTTCTATGACTTGGACAACTTGCACTTGTCAAGAATTTTCATTTACAAAAACTATAATTTTATATGGCTTATGTAATATACATTCAACATGCATAGATGTTTGGTTCAAAGTATTTACTCACCAGACACATGAATGAACATGTCCATTGTGATGTGATTCAAAAGTTACTCCTCCAATCTCTGTTGTTCACTCCTGTGAAGAAAATGTTAACAAAAATATTCAGAAAAGAGATTTTTAATGTAAATACTATAAAAGTCTTTTAATTGGACATTGCACATGAAGTTGTAGAATAAATTCATTTCATATAACATCATCTCCTACAAACATTTAAGGTACAGGAAATGTAAGAGAGCCAAGGAGATGGCCAATAATTGTTGCTTAAAATGTACCATCTTGTGATTTCCCTTGAATTTGTTTTTAAAAAATTATTTTATTCCTTGCTTAAAAATAGTATATTAACTGACTGAAATATGAGAGAGAACAAAGAAATATCCATAACTTTGCTGCTTTCTGGCTTTATGTTTTATTTTATTATGTTTGGCTTTTAAGCATAAGGAAGACTTTGTTCTTGACCAGCACAAAGAACATAGAGCCCATTACAACTCTGAGTGGAGTAGAGAGATCTGACTACTCCCAACACAACATGAGCAAGTAGGAGTTTATAGGCAAGGAGCTGGGGTGGGGGTATGGAAAACAGGGAAGAAAAAACACCAAAGGTCAGGATCATTCTGGCTACATTAGCCTAACAGGATTCTTGTTGAAAACCATCCAATGTGGTCTAGCACCACCCAGTGATAGACAGTACAGGAAAACCAGAGCAGAAGTGGAGGATGCTCAAATTCTGAAAAACCACTGCACTTGCTGAACAGGCTTAGCAGCATCTTTGCTAACACTAAGTTCAACTTCTCGGTCTGACTGCAGAGATGAGCATAGGAGAAAGTTCTGGAGCCTGACAACACTTTAGTTATATGGAGAATCTCTGTTAGTTCCCTCTCTTATTCACGAAAAGAAGAGATCTACTTCTTATCCCTCAACAATTTAGCTTTGTTTTTCTTTTCTTATTCGCTAGCCTTTTGTGTATGTGAAACCAGCTGAGACTTTGGGTAGCAGAGTTGGTCTTAGAGGATGCAGGCGTGATGGTGTGAACATGTAGGCTTCTAATGAGGAATTCCTATGACAATGAAGAAATGCAGAAATGCAGCTTCGGAGTCGAGAAAGAAGCTAGCCAAAATTGCTCAGGGATGGGCCTAATGACAATAAGAAGCCTACTAGTAGTTTGCAATATGAGTGTAACTGTGTTGGCATCAGATATTGTGGTTAACTGAGTGGCCCAAATGGCAGCCGCTATCTCCTTTTGTCATCTCACAATTGAGCTCTCTTCTTTCCGCTGCCTTCAGTGGTGACTGCATCAAAAACAGTTGCAGAGCCGGGCACTGGTGGCTCACATCTGCAATCCTAGCTACTCAGGAGGCTGAGATCTAAGGATCACAGTTCAAAGTCAGCCTGGGCAGGAAAGTATGTGAAACTCTTATCTCCAATAAACCACCAGAAACCAGTAGTGGCTCTGTGGCTCAAGTGGTAGAGCACTAGTCTTGAGCTGAAGAGCGCAGGGACAGCACCCAGATTGATTATTTTCACTTTAAATATTGACATGGGATTGTGCATCAATGAGTTGGGTGCTACCTTCCTTTTATGGAACTTGTCCTAATTCAAGAATAATCCAGTACTGGAAACCTACAGTAATTGGCTACTATTATATATGTATTACCCTTTCATTGCAGAAGGGTACAGAATTAAAAATCCATTCACTACAAAATATTGTAATTTCTGCATTAGATAGAGTAGAAATAGTCAAAGCTTGGACATCATAAAGCATAATGTGTACACATTCTCCCAGTTGCTTACTAGACTGGTTATTGAGTGTTTTCTTAGTGTTAGAGACCATTCAGTGTCCAATTGTACAATTTTTTTCACTTTAACAAACCCTAATTCATTACCCCTAAATTTCAGTGCTTCAGTAAAATTATAGATCAATCTCTTTCTTTATATAGGCTATATACCCCATCACACACACTGAATGCATAGCTACTCAGACAGATTTACTGAGCTATTCCATAGTCAAAGCACAATGAACAAGATATACGGGGGAAATATCAACAGTGATCCAAAAGATAAGCTTTATTTATTTATTTTATTGTGAGAATACTGTACAGAGGAGTTACAATTACATGGGCAAGACAATGAGTACATTTCTTATCAAGCATTGTTGCTTCCTCTTTGCTTCCCCTTCCCATTCCTTTCCATACTCCCCCTTCCTCCCACTCGATCCTTCCCCCCGCCCCACCAAAGATGTAAGGTTCCTTTTTCGACATAACATCTTGTACATCTCATTGTTGCAATGGGTCCACCTGTATCCCTAGTTAAACGATTTTTTTTCCCTTCCCCTCCACAAATTATAACAACATCAAATACAGTGAAAGCATGGGTTATACGTGGGGGAGGGACATACAAAGCAACATAGAAATCATCTTATGAATACGTTAGAAACAATTTCATGAAAGGAAAAATAAACATTTGAATACTTATTTTGGGATTCATTCCCCTAACTTCAACTTATCTGACCTTTTCTGCTTGACTCAGACATATACTAGTTATTGCCAATAAGGGAAACCATGGGACCTATGTTTCTTTGGGCCTGGCTTACTTCACTTAATATAATTTTTCCAAGTCTTACTAGTTCCTAACAAATGGGGCAATGTCATTCTTTCTGATGGAGGCATAGAATTCCATTGTGTATATATACCACATTTTCTCAATCCATTCATCTACTGAGGGGCATCTGTGTTGGTTCCATATCTTAGCTATGGTAAATAATGCTTCAATAAACATAGTTGTGCTGGTAACTTTAGTATGGTCCCGTTTGTGATCATTTGGGTAAATGCCCAAAAGTGAGATTGCTGGCTCATAGGGGAGTTCTATAAAGAGTCTTTTGAGGAATCTCCATACTGCTTTCCAAGTGGTTGAACAAGTTTACACTCCCACCAACAATGTAGTAAGGTTCCCTTCTGTCCACATCCCCTCCAGCATCTGTTCTTATTAGAGTTCTTGATTATAGCCATTCTAAATGGGGTGAGGTGGTATCTCAATGTTGTTTTGATTTGCATTTCTTTTATGGCTTGCGAGGTTGAGCATTACTTCATGTGTCTATTGGCCATCCTTCTTTCCTCTTCAGAGAAGTTTCTCTTTAAGTCTTTAGCCCACTTATTTATTGGGCAGTTGTTTCTTTGAAGATTTATTTTTGGGGGATTTAATTTTTTTAAATTCCAGGTATATTTTAGATATGAGACCCTTGTCTGCTTTATGGCTAGTGAAGATCTTCTCCCAATCCATGAGCTTTCTGTTGATCTTGCTAGCTATGTCCTTTGCCATGCAAAAGCTCTGCAATTTCAGGCAATCCCATTTGTGCAATCTTTCTTTGATTTCTTGTGTTTCTGGTCTCTATTAAGAAAATTTCGGCCTGTGCCAAGGAGACCTAGGGTTTCTCCTATTCCATCCTGTAATGTTTTCAGAGTGTCTGCTTTGACTCTGATCCATTTGGAGTTGATTCTGGTGCAGGGTGATATATAAGGATCTAACTTTAGTTTTCTACAAGTAGTTAACCAGTGTTGCCAGCACCACTTACTGAAGAGGCTGTCTTTCTATTTTTTTAGCTCCTTTATCAAAGATTAGATGGCTATAGGTCTTTAGGTTCATTTCTGGGTTTTCAATTCTATTCCATTGGTCCTGGGGTCTGTTCTTGTGCCAGTACCAAGATGTTTTGATTACTATGGCTTTGTAGTAGAGTTTGAAATTTGGTATTGATATTACTCCAGCACTGTTCTTTCTGTTAAGGATTGTTTTTGCTATTCGGGGTCTTTTATTGTTCCATATGAAGTTTTGGATTGCCTCTTCTATTTCCTTAAAGAATGAGGTTGGAATATTGATAGGTATCGCATTGAATTTGTAGATAGCCTTGGGAAGTATTGCCATTTTCACGATGTTGATCTTTCCAATCCAGGAGCATGGGAGTTTTTGCTACTTTCTAAATTCTGTTTTGATTTCCTTTTTCAGGTTTTTAAAGTTTTCATCATAGAGGTCCTTCACTTCTTTGGTTAAGTTAATTCCTAGGTATTTTATTTTTTGTGGGGCTATTACGAATGGAGTTGCTTTCCTAATTTCAGCCACACTTTTCTCATTGTTGGCATACAGAAAAGCCATTGATTTTTGAGGGTTAATTTTATACCCTGCTACTTTGCCAAAGTTTTGAATCACCTTGAGTAATTTGGGAGTGGAGACCCTGGGATTCTTTAAATACAAGATCATGTCATCTGCAAAGAGGGAGAGTTTTAATTCTTCTTTCCCTAGTTGGACCCCTTTATGTTTGCATCTTGTCTTATTGCTGTAGATAAGCATTCTAATACTAGATTGAAGAGCAGTGGAGAGAGTGGGCATCCTTGTCTTGTTCCTGAGTTTAGAGGAAATGGCTTTAGTTTTTTCACCATTGAGTATAATGCTGGCTGTAGGTTTGTCATATACAGCCTTTATTGTATTGAGGAAGGTACCATGGATTCCTAATTTTCCAGAACCTTCATCATAAAGGTGTGTTGGGTCTTGTCAAATGCTTTTTCTGCATCTATTGAGATAACCATGTGGTTCTTATCCTTGCTCTTGTTGATGTGATGAATTATGTTAATTGATTTGCATATATTGAACCAGCTTTGCATCCCTGAAATGAAGCCTGTTTGATCGTGGTATATGATTTTTTGGATGAATTGTTGAAGTCTATTGGCCAAAATTTTGTTGAGAAGTTTTGCATTAATGTTCATCAAAGATATAAGTCTATAGTTCTCTTTTTTTGATGAGTCCCTGCCTACTTTGGGGATGAGGGTTATTATGGCTTCATAGAATGAGTTCGGTAGTGAACTTTCTATTTCAATTTCATTGAAGAGTTGAAGGAGTATTGGTGTGAGTTCTGCTTTGAAGGCCTTGTAGAATTCTGCTGTAAAACCATCTGGTCCTGGGCTTTTCTTAGATGGGAGGTCTCTTATTGCCGTTTCTATTTCAATGCTTGATAGGGCCTGCTAAGATACTGATATTTGCTAGGGAAAGGTCCATTTCTACCAGTTCTCAAACTTAATAGCATAAAGTTTTGAGAAGTATTATAATGTTCTGAATCTTGGTTGTTTCTGTGGTGATGTTTCCATTCTCATCTCTGAGTTTATTTATTTGGGTGTGTTCTTTTATTTTTCTGATAAGATTTTTCTAAGTGTCTATTTTGTTAATTTTTTCCAAGAACTAACTCTTTGTTTTGTTGATTCTTTCTATGTTTTTTTTGGATTCTAATTCATTTAATTCTGAGTTAATATTAATTGTTTTTTTTCAGTCTACTGAATTGGAGTTTATCTTGCTGCTCTTTTTCAAGGAGGCTCAGCTGTCTCATTAAATTGATGGTTTCAGATCTCTCCAATTTGTTGATGTAGGAACTCAGAGCTATAAACTTGCCTCTGAGTACTGCCTTTGCTATGTCCCAGAGGAGCTGGTAGTTTGTGTGTTCATTTTTGTTGAATATCATGAACACTTGAATTTCCTTTCTAATCTCTTGCATAACCCACCAGTGGTTCAACAGTGCATTGTTCAGCCTCCATGTGTTACAGGACTTTCTTTGGTGGCTTTTGGTGTTGAGTTCTAATTTTATTCCCTTGTGGTCTGAGAGAATGCAAGGTATAACTTCAATGTTTCTGAATTTTGACAAGTTTGCTTTGTGGCCTAAAATGTGGTCTATTTTGGAAAATGTTCCATGTGCTGCTGAGAAGAACATGTATTCTGATGCTACTGGGTGAAATATTAGGTAGATGTCTGTTAAATCTAGTTGATCTATGCAGTTGTTTAGGTCTGCGGTTTATCTGTTGAGTTTTTGCCAAGTTGATCTATCTAGTGGGGATAGTGGTGTGTTAAAGTCTCCAACAATTAATGTCTTTGGATCTATGTGAGATTTGAGAAAAAGTAATGTTTCTTGGATAAATTTGGGTGCTCCGTTGTTTGGCGAATACATATTTAGAACTGTAATATCCTCCTGAAGGAGAGATCCCTTAATTAGTATGTAGCGACCTTCTTTATCTCTTCTCACTACTTTTAATTTGAAGTCTATTTTATGTGATATTAGTATTGCAACTCCTGCCTGTTTATGGGGGCCATTTGCTTGGTACATTTTGTTCCAGCCTTTCACATTCAAAAATGTGTTTGTTTTTATGGGCAAGGTGTGACTCCTGAAGGCAGCAGATAGAAGGAAATTGCTTTTTAATCCAACTAGACAGTCTATGTCGCTTAATTGGAGAGTTAAGCCTGTTAATGTTAAGAGATAGGATTGAGAGGTATTTGGGAATTCCTGCCATGTTATTCATCTTCTTGGGGGCTGTGAAAACTGGGTTTTTCCTATGGTTCTTGGATTCTCAGTTTGGGTGCAGTTTCTTTGCCTTTATTGTGGTCTTGTTGGTTTTCTATGTGTAGGACATCTTTAAGTATCTTTTGTAGGGCTGGTTTGGTGGAGATGTATTGTTTCAATTTTTCTTTGCTATGGAAGGTTTTTATCTGACCTTTGGTTATGAAGGAGAGTTTAGCTGGGTACAGTATTCTTGGTTGATAGTTGTTTGTCTTTAGGGCATGGCATACATCATTCCAGGCTCTTCTTGCTTTAATTGTTTCTGCTGAGAAATCTAAGGGGATTCTAATTGGTTTCCCTTTATAGGTGATTGATCTTTTGTCCTTGACAGCTTTAAGGATCTTTTCCTTGGTCTGAATTGATCCCGTGTAGAATATAATGTGACGGTGGGATGTCCTGTTCTGGTCTGGTCTGTTTGGAGTTCTGAAAGCTTCTTGTATCTGAATAGGCCTATCTTTTTGCATGTTTGGGAAGTTCTCTGCTAGGATCCTGTTAAACAAATTTCCTTGACCATTAACTTCTGTCTCTAGGTGTTCCTCTACACCCATTATCCTCAGATTAGGCCTTCGGATGAAGTCTTCCAAATGTTGAATAGATCTATCATATTTCTTGGATTTTTCTTGGATGGTTGTATGTTCTTTCTCTATAATATCTAGGCTGTCTTCAATCCCCCAGATTCGATCTTCTGCATGGTCTAACCTACTATCAAACTTTCTACTTTGTTTTTGTTTTTTTTTTCTTTTCCTTCTAATTGGTCGGCTTTGATGGCTTCAAATTCTTTGTTGGAACTTTGTTTTAGATCTTGTAAGAGCTTCTTTACTTCCTTAGTTTGGTGTTCCGTGTTTATTCTCAAATCACTTAGTTGATTGCTTATGGTTTCCTTGGACTATCCATTCCTTCTGTTGGGCTCCATTCAGCATTCCCTTTGTGGTCTCCCTGATTTCTTTCAGCTCTCTGTTTATGGATTCCATGAATGCCTCCATTGATCTTTGTCTATTCTCATCCTGCTCTCTCAATTCCTGTATTACTGTTTGATTAGCTTCCTCACGTTCACGCAATTCCTGTAGTTCTCTTTGAGTGTTCTCAGCCTGCTCACACCATTACTGACTTTCTTTTTGTCTGTTCTCAGCCAGCTCACTCATCCTGTCTATCTCTTTGACTGATCTCAACATGCTGACACAATTCCTTTATTTCTTTCTCTTTGAGTGTTCTCAATCTGCTCACAAAATTCCTGTATCAATCTTTGAATAGCTTCCTCACACCCATGAGACTCCTCTATTGATCTTTGGTTTGCCTTCTCTCTCTCCCTATCACGCTCACACTGAGACCTTTGCAGGTTTTCACTCTTTTCATTTACCCTGTTTACTTGTAGTGTGTGTAGAGCTTTTTGGGAACTCTTCTCTGGATTATTCATTTTCTGTTCTGTCCCTTGATTGTCATGAATGGGAGTTGAGATCCCCAGACTTGCCATTTTTCTTGTGTTTTTCTGGCTTGTTCTCATTCAAAGGGATGAGAGTAACACCAGTTTTGTGCTAGAACACTATTTTAAGGCAAGCATCAACCAAAGTCCATAGTTGCACAGTCAAAAGTCTGCAGATACAATCTAGTTCAAGAGATACAATCTATTCTAAATCAAACAACTATGTCTTAATGGCCTAAAAACAGCAAAGGAGCATTTGGCAATCAGAAATTATTAGGTTTAGGGAGAATGTGGGGAAAAATAGGATTAGAGGGATGTGGAAAGGTAAGGGGAGAGTGGAATTTACCAAGTCTTAATCTCAAAGAGGAAAATGGATTGGACAGAATGATAGCAGAGGGAGAAAAAAAGAAGAAAAAGAAAAAAAGAGACAAGAAAAACTGGGAAAACAAAATTTTAAATTAAAAAGTGAAACCCTTAAAAACTGCAAGTTTGATGTTTATTGCAGCATTATTTACCATAGCTAAGATATGGAACCAACACAGATGCCCCTCAGTAGATGAATGGATCAAGAAAATGTGGTATATATACACAATGGAATTCTATGCCTCCATCAGAAAGAATGACATTGCCCCATTTGTTAGGAAATGGAAAGGCTTGGAAAAATTATATTAAGTGAAGTAAGCCAAGCTCAAAGAAACAGAGGTCCCATGGCTTCCCTTATTTGCAATATCTAATATATGTATGAGTCAAGCAGGAAAGGTCAGATAATGTGATGTTAGGAAAATGAACCCTTAGATAAGTATTTAAATGTTTTTTTCTTTCATGCATTTGTTTCTAACTCATTTATAAGATTATTTCTTTGTAGTTTTGTATGTCCCTCCCCCACAGTATAACCCCTGCTTTCAATATATTTGATGTCGGTATAATTTGTGGAGGAGATGGGGAAAAACAAGTCATTTAAGGATACAGGTGGACCCGATGCAACTAGGAGAAGTACAAGTTGTCATGTCAAAAACGAACTTTACAACTTTGGTGGGGGGGGGCGGGGGGGGGAGGATTGGCGGGGGCGGCTGGGAAGGGATGTGAAGGGTAAACAAAGGAGGGGGCTGCAATGCTTGATAAGAGATGTACTCCATGTAATTGTAACACCTCTGTACAGTATGTTCACAAAAAATAAAAATTAAAATTAAATAAAAAATAAATATAAATAAATAAAAAAAGATTCTTAACATAAAAAAGGAAAAAAAACTGCAAGTTTGAAGGAGTAGTATTCAGAGAAGAATAGGGATTGGATGAGAGGAGGGGAGGGATAGAACGGAGACATGAAAAACTAAAAAATAAAAATGTTTAAAATATTATAAAGAGGTAATACTGCTATTAAGGAATTTAAGTCTAAGAGGTTTTGAATTGAGTAATGAATTTCTTGATTAAGTGTGTACACAATGGGGGATAAGATCTAATAATTGACGACTGGTATATCTGAGGATGAGCAGAACAGCAATTAAGTCACGCAGAAAAGTATGAAAGAGAAGAAGTGAAAAGAATGAGAAACGAAAGAAAGAAAGAAAAAGGATCAAAAGGTCAATAGAGATAAAAAAAGGACATACACTTATATACCTAAAATAAAAATTATATGAGGAAGAAAAGACATCATTCTTGGAAGTTTTGAGTTTACTAAGATTTATGCTCCTGAAAACTCCAATTTGAATTGAAATTAAGTGGCATATTTTAACACACTAATTTTAAAGAAATCTGTGTTTTAGTTTAAAACATCTTAAATCATTTGCTTTTCTTTGTGATGAAAATATTTTACTACTTTATTTGTGATAAAGCTTGCTTGAATCACTGAGATATCTTAAACAACTTTTTGATTCCCAGTGTAAGTAAAATAAGTGTTCTAAAACTTGGTGAGACAACGCCAAGTAAGAACCAAAGGTATCTAATGGTATAGTAAGGATATTGATGTCAAAAGTAATGTTCTTTTTCCCAGAGCCTTGGACTTAAAGAAAAACTATTCAAAATCTATCATAATTCCATTCTGGCACTACTACAGTGCAACACACAATCTAAACCAAAGAGAAGTTTTGGACATGCCATGAATACAAACAAGACATGTGCAGAGTGAAATTTAAGCTCTCAAAATAAACTTCTAATTCCATAGGAGTTAGCACTTTTGATATCTGACTACCCTTGTAGAGTATGCATTAATGAATATGCAGTGACAAAGCTGCTTTATTTTCAATGAAGAAAGTGTGATATAGGAGAAGGAAGAACTAAGACTTTGCTCTCAGCACTCATTGCGTTTTTGCTACACATTTCGGATATGATACCAAACTCTAAGAATTATTTAAACTCTCTGAGCTTCAATTTTCTTCTTTGTAAACTATGAGTAGTTGCATTGTCTACCTCACCATCTTGCTCAGAGAATTAAACCAAGTATAGCTAATTTCTTAGCAATGAACAAACATTGCATGCAGTGACTTGTGGCTACTTTTTCAAAACACTTTTGCTTATTTAGAGATTTCGTAAATAGAAAAACAACTCACAAACTTCACAGGGAGCAGATGCAGGTAACTTTTTTCTGATGTAAGGATTTGTTACTTAAAATTACTAGAAATAATTATGTGTCATAACTTACCACTCCTTGAAATGTCAATGTCAAATAACCTCATTTTGTGTTATTTTCCAGTTGATCATACAATACCATGTCATGCTTATTTCAGTACCGTAAAATCATAAATGGAGAGGGATGAACACACAATAATATCAGACAGTTGATGCCTATGCAATAGTAGCATTCAGGTGGTATTCAGGGTTAAATGGAAGTGAATTCAGAGAATAGAGGTTCCAGTTCTATCAGCTACAAACCATCTTGTGTTTTTTTGTTTGTTTAAAGTGATTAAGAAACTTCCCTATGTACTTTTCAAAGTGCATTTTCAGCCTATTTCAGAAAATGAGAAGAAAATTACTTGCTTCATATAAAGAAAACAAGCATGACCAATCATCTCAAATCTTAACAGATTTAAAAAATGGAATCTAGTTCTCTTTTATTTTTCTCTTTTTCTAGCTTTCTTCTACAAAACCAATCTATCTTTCTGGAAATGACTGTTTCATTAGACTTACTGTATTTACCTTTGCAATATTCACTAGAGGCAGAGTCTGATTTCATGATTGATTTTCATTTTACAGATTTAGAATCCGATGATTATTCAAAAGTAGGAGTGAAATAATAACCTAAGTTAGGATTTCTGAAAGGAAAGTGTGAGGTAGATATCTTCAGTAACTAAGTCCAAGATTTAACATGATTTTCATAAGACATGCTGATGTGACAATTAAAGGAGTATTTGCTCTCCTGGACAAAGAGCTGGTTTTAGGGCAAGTCCATTTACCCCTTGGGATTTAGTTTCAACATTGAGAAAAAAAATAGAAATTGATTGAAATAACTCATGAGTTTATTTCCATCTCTACAACTCTATAATTTACTCTATAATTATGGAAACCATGATTATAAATGTTATAATTATATATTTTATAATGAGTATAATTGTATCAGTTTCTTGAGCAATGGCTATTAATTTATATTAAGTATTTAGAATCATTTTATTTATCTACCTTTATAAATGCACCATTTGCTATACACAAAATACTATTTTGTGAAAGAGGTGAATTTGATCAAGACTCATTTTTCATCTTATAAAATGATATGTTGAATTGAAATCCCTCTGTACAACTACTTAAGGATAATAAAATTTTTAAAAAATAAAAATAAAGCAACATTATAAATGTATCATCCATCTTTAAAATGATTGTCTTATGTCACATATATATATACATACATATGTCATATGTATATGTTATATAACATACATATATGTTATATGTAATATATAAAATCTTTTATAGATAAAATCATTGAAGCCTTCCTCAAATTACTACTCATTAATACATATTATTATTACCAATTGTGCTCATATGCTGCCACAATCCATATATACAGAATGCTTATTAGGTTTTTAAATTTTTTAAGTTGTTAAGTTATTTGGCTCACCTTATATAAAGATCAGTTCTTCATTTGCATAGGAATTCTAGTTTGCTCATTTTAGTTTGGATATTATGCATATCTATCTAAAGATGAAAGTCTGTTTTTATCCATTTTCTAGTGACTGAAAACTAGGTAAAGTGCCAATAAATTTTTAAAAATCCCTAATTTATAGCACTGGGCAATTAAAGTAGTATATCAGCAGTGAGATTCAACCCTCAATGGTTTATTGACTGGCTCTTACAGTTATTAATATTGACTAGTTGATTTATTGAGGTTGAAGTATCTCACTATGTATGGTTTTTCCAGAGGTAGATATTCATTAGAATACTAGAATAGGTAATCTTTCTCTCTCTCCAATTTCCTTTCACAAATGAAGAAAATGTACTTATAGTTTAGGTAAAATCTCCTCTATTTTTTTCTTTTATTATCTAAACAGAATGCCATTCAACAATGAAAAGTAAAATTTAACATTTTTGTGACTTATAACTTTTGGTGACATGTCCTAAAGAATTTCTTTTATGTATTCATTCAGAGGTTTTATAGCTTTGAACTTTGTATTTAGGTCAGTAATCCATTATAATTAAATTCTATATATGGTTCAAAGAATGAAATTGATCTTGAGGCATATAGTCATCTAATTATTCCAGGACTGTGTTTTGGAAAGAATTTTATTTGTCACTGAATTATGTTTGCAACTTGGTTAAAAAGAGAGCATCAATGGGGAAAGGCATAATCAGTAAATGACAATGGGAAAACTGGATATCCAAATGCAAGAGCTGGAGCTGCCCCTTATCTATCCCATCTATCTTTCCTTATCTATCTATCTGGGAGAAAATATTGGAAAAGCATACTTCTGAAATAATAAGTTTAAAGTTTATAAAGAGCTCACACAACTTATAATAAGAAAAATAAATAACCATCTTGTACTCATAGAGATGTAAGGTTATAGTGAAAACTGCTATGCTTTCAGATGGAGAGAGGAGAGACAAGTGCATATAAGAAATTAAGACATACTAGAGGAGCAATGGACAATTGGGAATCTCTTTTAGAAGCCAATACTGGATCAGAATAATCATAGATTGTATTGGACAATTTGCTGGAGGCCCCACCTAGAATGACTGAGTGAGTTGCTAACACTGGAGGAGTCACTCAATGGGGAAAGATGTCACAGCTCTTGTGAGTCTTATTTCCAGGAGTTTAAATTCTTCCAGCAGAGCTAGGAGACACATCTTTTTAAATAAAATCATTGAATTTGAATATTTAATAGCATCTGTTCTCTGGAGTGAGTGTAGGACCAGAGAGGGAGAGTGAGCAGAGGTCAGAACACATACACATTCACAGGGATGGATCCCTGAACCATTGCCTCTTACATAATTTGAGTTATTACCCATGCTACCTTCTGAAGAGACACTAAGCTGAACAATAAACAGGATATAGAATGCCTTGAACAGGAAAGAGTAATGTTTATCTATGTAAATAAAAATCATCAAAAGCAATTGGAAATATGAATTCTGTTTCTTAAATGTAGCCCCAGAATGATTCTGCTAGTCACACTAGGTAAAACAGTATATAATATCTCCTTGGAGGTTCTACTAAAGAATTTACCAAAAACTGTAATAATTTCTTACCTCCCAGGGAAGACTATCAAGGCAGAATGAGGAATCATGCACTTCATCTTTATTGAATCTGTGTGGTAATTGTAGCATCTTTATTACAAAATAAAATTCTGTTATTAAATATTTTGCCACCATCTTATAGTACCTGTGAATGATCCTTTTCGATCATTAATTAACTAAACAATAATTTCTTGTCTTATCACACCTAGACTTTTGGTTATTGCTGCTGTGAAGGTCCTAAAACAAACATTTTAAGATTCTGACTAGTAAGATTTTCAATGCTGATATATAAATTCAGAACTTGCTTTTAAAAGAGTTCTTTTCTGAAGAATATTTGGTTTATTTGTAAAACAATACAGAGAAGTAGGTGAGCAGATGATTTACCAGTCATTTAATTATCTATGGAAAAAAACAATAGTCTTCAGAGAAGGTGCAACAGAATTTGAAGAATATTTGTAACAAGTTAACCACAAAAGTCCAGTATGTAATCAAAATTACTAGAAAATAAAACACATGATCCAGCCAGCTACTTAGAGGGCAAAGATCAGGCGGACCCTGGTTCTAGACAAGCCTGGGTAGAAAAGTTCAAGACTCCATTTCAACAGAAAAGATGGGTAGAATTGTATGTTGCTGTCATTCCAACTATGGAAAGAAGCATTAATAGGAATATCATAATCCAGTTCAGCTCAGATGAAAAGTGAGGCTCTATCTCAAAAGTATTCAAAGAAAAAAGTGGCTGGAGGCATAGCTCAAGTTGAAGAGTCTGGGGGTGAAGTAAAAAGCCTTCAATTTTTACCCTAGTATTACAAAAAAAAAGAAGGAAAAGAAAAAGAAAGAAAAAGAAAAGTTAAAAACAAAACAAAACCCACCAAAAATTAAAGGACCCAGAAAAACAGGTCCAGGAAAAAAAAAAACCAGAATCATTACAGAATCCTGAATTTTTCAGATGTAGGAATTATCTCACTTTTAGTCCATAACATGGACTTTAAATCCATAACATGGACTTTAAATCCATAACATGGACAAGGATGAAATGTCAAAGCCCATGATTAAAGCCATCACTTGAAGAAGAAACTAGAAAAGGTAGACTATATGAAATGAAAGAATGGAGATAACAAAGAATGAACTGAGAGTGAAGAAAATGTCAAACAGCCAAGAAAAACAATCAGAAATTGATTCTTCTGGAAGACTAGAAAGACTGGTAAATTCTTGGATAAATCATTAGAGAAAAAGAGAGAAAACACAATACTAGAGACAATGGAGGAGATGTCTTTGGAGATCATACAAATAATAGGAAGACCTTAATGTCAATGATTTTCACTGATCAAATGAATGGGTTCCTGAGAAATCCATCCTACCAAACGAATAACAGATGAACATTCAATGAGCTACTATATTCATCTAAGATGGTGATCATCTAGAAAATTATATTTTTGTTGAAATCTTCTTATGGTACAGTAATCATGCTTAAATCGTTGACTGACTAATTCTATCAACTACAGAAATAATAAATGTTAACAATGCCTTAAAAGTACAACAAATTTTGAGAAGAGAGAGGTTGATATCCCAACTCACATGATGATCTCAGAGTAACTCTGAATATAAGCCATTGTCATTGCAAGAAAATAATCACACACCAATATCTCTCACTAAGAGGGATGCAAAGATACTTAGAAAGCCTTGCAGTTTGACTCCACCAAAATATAAAAGGAAATTTGAGTCCACCAATATATAAGACAATAAAACACCATGAGCAAGGTTACCTATCCTGGCTTAAAATGATTAGTCAATATAACTCATCATCCATAGCTTTTTAAAGAATGTCCTGTTACCTTTACAAGATAAATTTGAAACAAGAAAGAGCTAATTTAATGCCCATTGACCTGTTTGTGTGAACCCAGGTATCCAGGCGCCTATACAAAATACACAGCTTGCTCTGTTCCCATTAGCAACTTAGAAATCAGATGCACCTCAATTTCCATGTTATATAATATGTTGGTCTAACATCCTTGGTGACGTTTTTAGGTCACATTGCCACATGGAAAAGGTAATGTCTCCTACCATCTATGCCAGATCCAAAAGTTTCCAATGGAGGACAACAAAACAAATAAACAACCCCCAACACATACAAGTTTAGGCAGTTTTGTCATAGTTATCCTAAGTGACATAACCCTCATTGCCAAAAAAGTGAGTAATTATGAATCCCAAAGCAGCTGGCAGCAGACAAAGGCCAGCACTTGGAAAATGGATTGCCAAGCACTAAGCCAGGGTATGGGCCTACCTGCTTATTCAGCAAGGTGTGAGTGAATTTATGTGTCTGCACTTCCTTTAGAGTAGATGTGGGACCATCCCCAAGTGAACTTCAGCTCCTCTGGTTTCTTCAGTGACTATAGCTTCTCATGGATGTCAGCAGATGGGAACTAAAGAAATGGCATCACCCACATTGCTTTGCCTTTGTTTATATAACATATTCAGAACTTGCTGGTGAATTGTAAATGAAAGGTATGCTTAAATAATTAGACTGATGATCCACAGAATATATGTATGTATGTATGAGATACCTAGGTAAATGTTATACATGGTTGTCTTATGGGTGAGGAGCAGTACTGGGGTTTGACCTCAGGGCTTCATAGTGTTCCTTAGTTTGTTCACTAAAGGTTGGAGCTCTACTACTTGAACCACACATCTACTGCTGGCTTTTTTTCTGGTTAATTGGAGATAACAGCTTTATAGCTCTGTCTTCCTGGGCTGGTTTCAAACCATAATTCTCAGAAGTCAGACTGCTTTGTAGGTAGGATTTCAGGTTTGAGTTGCCCAGCTAAATGTTGTGTAGTTTGTTCAGTTTTATCTTCTTTTGTTTTGCTGGTCCTGGGGCTTGAACTAGGAGCCTGGGCATTGTCTCTGAGCCTCTTTGTGTTCAAGACTAGCACTCTACCACCTGAGCCACCACACTATTTCTGGCTTTTTCTGAGTAGTTTATTGAAGATAAGAATCTCACAGACTTTTCTTCCACAGACTGGCATCAGATCTCAGCCTTCTGAGTAGCTAGGATCATAGAGTGAGCCACAGGTACCAGGTTTGTGTGTAGTTTTGGTAGTACATATAATATTACAGACTTTTAATGTATAAGTGTGCAGGTCCTGGAGCTTGAACTTAGAGGCTAGGTAATGTCCCTGAGCTTTTTTTTTGCTTCAAGGCTAGTGCTCAAGTGGTAGAGCACTAGCCTTGAGCAAAAGGAGCTCAGGAACAACACCCAGGCCCAGTATTCTAGCCTCAGGACTGGTGAAGAAGAAAAAGAAAGAAGGAGAGGAGGAGGAGGAAGAGGAGGAAGAAGAGTAAGTAGAAAGAGGAAGAAGAGGAAGAAGAAGGAGGTGAAGGAGAAGAAGAAGACGTGAAGGAAGAGGAGGAGGAGGAGGAGGAGAGTATGAGGAGAAAGATGAAAGACAGGCAGGAAGATGAAAGGAGGAAGATGAAAGAAATGACCAGATTTCCTATTCTCATGAAGACACCAATTATGTTCGATTAGGGCTCACCCTTGCTATCTCACTTTAATTACTTTTCCAAATATTTTTCCCCTGAAATTGCAATCAAATCCTGAAGTACTGGGGTTAGGACATCAAGTTTTGAATTTGGGGACATGGTAAAATACTCAGCCAATAACATGTACCATGTTGGACAGTGGTATGAAGGCCTCTGTCCCTTTTTCTTAACAGTAAATGAATGTTCATGGGAGAGCTTGTTCCCTCTGCGGCCTTTCTGCTTTCCTATATAATGTTCTATCTACCATTTAAATTGCAAGTAACTCTAGATGTATTCATTCCTCATTCCCAAAACTGGTTTGCAGGAAACTGATAGAAAATATCTGTGCTTGAAAATAGTAGATGCTGATATAAATATATAATATAAATAAATGTGCAACTATATAAATATACATTTATTAACTGATATAAATATATTGGACAGAAATGAAACCTAGGGAAAAAAATTCCCATTCTTGTCCATAGGGATTCAAGAAATGTATCATTCTTCTGAAGCAAAAAATTTGCAGTGTTAAAAAAATGGATCATTGAAACCATTCTCTCTATGCTAAAATGGACTTTTAAGTAGGTGATATATTTGGTCCACTTCCTCCAATCCCCACCTCCTCCACTCCTCAGTACACTTGGAGGGATGGCCATACTAAAAAACTGATGTACAAGGAAGCAAATTGAAAATTCATCATTTTCCACTATGGTAAGACTCATTTAGTCATTCAATAAGAATCTATTGCTTTGCTGTGATGTGCCAGGCATAGAATTCGATGCAGGCAATACGTAACTGAATAAGACATAGATAGGTTATAGAATAGTAACTGAGTTTAGAGTTTTACATCTCCACCATGTCAGTGAAGATTAGCATATGAATGAACTATACAACTTACTTTCAGTCACAGTTTTGGTCTAGTCTTTGATATTCTTCCTCTATCGTAAGCAATAACTCTTCTTTTATAAGGAGGAGTAGAATGAAAAAGAGAGAGAAGGAGAGAGAGAGTGACTCTGCTACTCCTTCGCCAATTTCTTTATAAAATTACATTTGGAAATTTCTATTTAATTGGTTCCTCCAAGGCGTGTGAGCTGAACAATTTTATGGGCTCTTACATGGTCACAGATAGAAAGGAATTGAAATGAATTTTTTAAGTACCTACCAAAATAAATGAGTTTTACCAGTGATCTCTCTCTCTGTTGCTCTCTCTCCTTCTCCTTCTCCTTCTCCCTCTCCCTCTCCCTCTCTCTCTCCCTCTCTCTCTCTCTCTCTCTCTC
>NW_012267225.1:488691-489564 GCF_000151885.1 Dipodomys ordii | reverse complement strand
CTCTCTCTCTCTCTCTCTCTCTCTCTCTCTCTATATATATATATATATATATATCTTTGGTATCCTGGTGTGCATAGATTCATGAATTCAAGGATTTGCACCCTACTTTATGATGGACACTCTGGTTATAAGAAAGACATGACACACGGCCCTGCACATGTTCCTATGACTGGAATAGAAATTCAATCTCTAGAGTGGGAAACACGGCTCAGTTGGTAGAGCACCAGCCAATGTGAGAAAGCAGTTCAATGTCTTAGACCTAAAGGAAAAAAAAAAAAAACAGAGAGAAGAAATTCAATCTGTTCAATAGTGAATTCTTTGGAGTGTGGTATTTTGGGAAATATTTCCAAAATCAGCAGTGATGGAGAATGAGCTCATGCAAAAGTTCCAGATCACATTTTCTTAATCTAACACTTCTTGTTCATCACTTCCATGGCTAATTATTTCTTTGCTAAAGCCAATGAATAATCTCTAAATTCATCTACAGTTGAAGACTGTAGGTCTAAGAGAAGAGAGAAGGGGGGAGGAGGAGGAGGAAGAGTAGGGGCAGGAAGGAGGAGGCGGGAGGAGGAGGAGGAGACATGATTTCTCAACCAATATTCATTTTCAGCAGTCCTTTTGGTGTAGCTTTAAATGGTAGTTTGTATGCTTGACTTTCTTTTTTTTTTTTAATTTTTTGGGTCCGGTCGTGGGGCCTGAACTCTGGGCCTGGGCGCTGTCCCTCAGCTCTTCAGCTCAAGGCTAGCGCTCTACCACTTGAGCCACAACCACTACTTCCGGCTTTTTTCTTTTTGCTTATGTGGTGCTGAGGAATCGAACTCAGGGCCTCATGCATGCAAGGCAAGTGCTCTACCACTGAGCCACCTTACCAGT